>NW_023305411.1:0-1055 GCF_011077185.1 Oxyura jamaicensis | reverse complement strand
ATTGCATCAAGGGCTCTCTGCTCTCCAGGGAAAGGGGAGCCAGGAGCTGGTGAACCCCAGCAAAGGCAGTGCCCTCAGCAGTGGTGCACAGCTGAGTGGATGGGGTCCCTCACCAGTCCCAGACAAAAAAGGCAATGAAAGAGGTGCAGACTCTGTCTAGGGAGTGCAGTCAGAGGAGATGGGTCTGGTGACAGGACTGGAGACAAGCTACAATATCGAGATGCAGGAGAGATCAGTGCAGGAGAGGAGATAGCTACAGCATAGATCTGAGCTGCTGCAAGGAGACAGGGCCAGAGACCCGGCCGGGAGACTACGGGCTCAAATCTGAGCTCAAAAGGGGAGTCCCCCTCGGTCACCAGCAGAGGGCGACGTTGCACCGTGCAGAGCTTATTTTCACACCGACTTGCTGGGATTGAGAGGCCACAGGTCCTCTAGGGATGCAAAGTATGGCTGTGTGCTCCAACTTCCTCTAAACAAACAAACAAACAACAACAACAAAAAAGATGAAAATCTGAATAATCCAGATTCCCATTCCTCAAAGTTAAACTAACTCAATCTTTTAGATGAGAAACAGCTGCCTGATGCATATTCTATGCCATTACAGTATTGCCACCTCATCTGCAATTTTGTTTTGTTTTCCCCAACAACAGCAAGTGGTTGTTGGGGAACAACCACTTCATACTCATACCAGCCTCAATACTCATACCACACTCATACTCAGCCTCATACCAGCTCAAACACAAAAGGCCCTAGTGCTTCTGTAAAACTGAAACTTTACAAGAACTAGGTGAACAGATGCAACACCATGTGCTTCCATGGGAATGTACAATTCAGAAATAGGGAGAAAGCGTACAAACATCCAAAGATATGCTACATCAGTGTAGTGTACATCAGCTACATCCACATATATGCTTCATACCAGTTAAAAGTATGTACCTCTTTTGTCTGGTAACTGAAATAATGAGGAACCAAAAGAAAAAGAGGGAAAAAAGGAAAGGAAAGGAAAGGAAAGGAAAGGAAAGGAAAGGAAAGGAAAGGAAAGGAAGGAAGGAACG
>NW_023305410.1:0-12761 GCF_011077185.1 Oxyura jamaicensis | reverse complement strand
AGGACAGCTGACCCAAACTGGCCAAAGGGGTATTCCATACCATCTGATGTCATGCTAAACAATATATAGGGGTGGCTAGCCGGGGTGGGGGGTCCGGCTGCTTGGGGATAGGCTGGGCATCGGTCAGCGAGTGGTGAGCAATTGCATTGTGCATCACTTGTTTTGTACATATTATTACTATTATCATTTTATTTTCTGTCCTAATAAACTGTCTCTATCTCAGCCCACAGGCTTCACTTTCCCTTTTCTCTCCCCCATCCCAGAGAGGGAGGGGGGACGGTGAGTGAACACCTGTGTGGTGTTTAGCTGCTGGCCGGGTTAAACCACAACAGTAATTCAAAACCACAAACAACAACAAAAAAAGAAAGTCAGTAGCTAGAACTCATGAGAAACAGGCTTGAAGGGCAATGAGTTCAGGACGCTGTTTAGCAGTTAACAAAACAGCATTAACAGGCATAAATTACCAGCTGTCTCAAGTGAAGAATCAGGAAAGGAGGTGCACTGAGAAACCAGTTCAAACACATTGCAAGCTCTTCAGAGGGCTCGGACCTTGAACTACAGATATCTTCCTGATGAGCTTTTTAAGGATGAGAATGAATACAGAGGGAAGAAATCAGAAGGCCAAAGCACAAAATTAAAGATCTAGCAGTGAACACACACTATGACCAAAAAACCCATGTCTACTACTCATAGGAAGGGAAAGCTATCATCAAGTGTCATTAAGATGCCTGGAACATTTGATGCCTTAATTGCTTCTGGTTTTCACTGACAGGGACAACTGCAGTCATGTAGCGAGCAAAATTAAGTGTGGTTGGGTTTTTGTTTGTGTTTTTAAAATAAGTTTTGTTAGTTTAACAAGTTAGGAAAGATACTGCTGTAAAGGAAAACAAATACAGGTAATGATTTCTGAGTCAGCTGGCCCTGATAAATCTTCATCCTCAGATACTAGGGCGCAACACTGCCAATCCACAAAGCACTAAGAACTTGAAAAACAGGCAGTGCACCTAAAGATATGTAGTGGGTTTACGTGGCAAGGTTTTGGTAGCAGGGGACCATAGGGATGGCTTTTGTGAGGAGGATATAGAAGCTGCCCCATGTTTGGTAAGGGCCCCACTGCTGACCAGAGCTGAGCCAACAAGTGATGTTGTTTTGCACCTCTGTGAGAGCATATTTAAGACAGGGAAAAAAATGCTTCACCACACAGCAGCTGGGAGAGTGAGAGGAATGAGGAACGGCCTTGCAGGGGCCAAGGTCAGCGAAGAAGGAGGGGGAGAGGTGCTCCAGGTGCCAGAACAGAAGTCCCCTGCAGCCTGTGGTGAGGACCATGGTGAATCAGGCTGTCCCCCTGCAGCCCATGGAGTACCACGGTGGAGCAGGGTTCCATGCTGCAGCCTGTGGAGGAGACCACAGTGGAGCAGGTGGACCTGCACCAACGGAGGCTGCGGCCTGTGGAAGACCCCTGCCGGAGCAGATTCCGGGCCAGACCTGTAGGCCTTGGAGAGGAGACCACGCAGGAGCAGATAACCTGGCAGGAGCTGCTGCCCGTGGGGGACCCAGGTTGGAGCAGTTTGCTCCTGAGGGATGGACCCTGTGGTACGGACCCATATCTGGAGCAGTTCTTGAAGAGCTGCTGCCTGTGGGAAGCCCACACTGGATCAGTTCAGCAAGGACTGCATCCTGTGGGAGGGACCCCACAGCACAGGGGACGAGAGTGACTGAGAAGGAGCAGAGGAGAAGAAGCGCTATAGACTGACCATAACCCCCATTTCCCCGTTTCCATGCACTGCACTTCAGAAAGAAAAAAGAATGAAAAAAGACAAGGGCTGATTAAAGACTGCCTAGAAAAATTGTCAAAAAAAAGGCTAAAAGGGTCCCTTGGCAAATATGAGAAGAATGAGTGGGGCTTGGTTCTCTCTTTGCAGCAGCCCCTCAGTGGAGGAAGGGAAGCAGTTCTGCACCTTTACTGCTTGTCCTACTCAAGAGAAATGGATTTATATGGAGCAAGAGAAAGCATAGAATCATAGAATTATCTAGGTTGGAAGAGACCTCCAAGATCACCTAGTCCAACCTCTGACCTAACACTAAGTCCTTCACTAAACCATGTCACTAAGTTCAACATCTAAATGTTTTTTAAAGACCTCCAGGGATGGTGACTCAACCACTTCCCCAGGCAGCCCATTCCAATGCCAGATCCTCCTATCCAGATCCCCCTGCAGAGCCTTCCTGCCCTCGAGCAGATTGACACATGCACCTAACTTGGTGTCATCTGCAAGAGAACTGGCCCTAATATGAGCCCCTGGGGGACGCCACTAGTGACCGGCCTCCAACTGGATTTAACTCCATTCACCACAACTCTTTGGGCCCGGCTACCCAGTCACTTTTTAACCCAACGAAGTGTACACCAGTCCAAGCCATGAGCAGCCAGTTTCTTGAGGAGAATGCTGTGGGAAACTGTGTCAAAAGCCTTACTGAAATCAAGGTAGACCACATCCACAGCCTTTCCCTCATCCACTAAGCACGTCAAGATCTACAGCAAAGGTTAATAAAAGCACAGTAAAAACTGTTAAAGCCTGAACAGCCTACTGGAATACTCCAACACTTAAGTTTTTTGTTTTAAGGAAAGTTTGCATCAAAATTTAACAGTGGTTAACACAAAGTGAATTGTGACATTTTGCTGTCAGAAAACCACCAGTTTAGGAACACTAAACCAGTGTTTCTGTTAACATTCATCTCAAAGCATGTCTTTTAAAATTCAGCAGAAATACTGAATCAGAATATGTTAATCAGAAGTTTTGATTAACACTGAATCACCTCATGGACCTTGTACTCTCTCAGACAAAAAGATATCTAGGGAGAGGCATCAGTGAACCTCTTGTCCTTTCTAGTATGCTTGTGCACGTTTTCCATAGGCACAGAACTAAACTCTTTTGCTTGCACACACTACAAAACAACAATGGAAGTTCCCTATCTTATTGGATGCTAATGGTAGCCTTCAATTTCCATGTCACACTGATAGTTTTGACCTAAATTAATTCTGCTCAAAAGTAAAATAACACAGTACTTGTTATCTGGGAAAGAATTTACAATCCAGATAAGCCAAGGGAAAAGCCATTTCTGCTATGGCTCTTCAGATGCCTTCCCAGACAAAAACCTTGTCTTCCCAAACATTTGCAACAGCTCCATTAGAGAAAGAAAAGTTCTACCACTGATCTATAGATACTGTAGAATTATTTATTAAAAAAAAAAAAAGGAGCTATATAAGAAACTAGTACTTCTAAATGAAATATATTAACTCTGCACTTTGTACCTGTATTTGTAATAGGCAATATTTTATCATCTACAGAACATGAACACACCACATGTTTTCTTTCTGTGGGCATACAGACACATAAAAGCAAAAGATTTGTAAAAATGAAAAAACAACAACAACAACAACAACAAAAAACCACTTTGGGGGGATTAATCGCTGTTTTCTAAAAGCAACAGTGTTTATACTGATGAAGAAAATGTCACAACCTTTTCCTTTTGACTTCCCAGATCAAGATTATTTATTTTTAAAACATGCTGCAGTTCTATACAGTATTTTAGATTGTTTTTTGTCTGCAAAACATCACAACTGTAACAAGAAAAAGAAATTAAACCTTCAGACACAAATCTACAACCCAGGAAACACAGAGAAGGAGGGAAGCAATTCTCCATCCTACTTCTTGAAGCTGCAGTCAAACTTTGCTAATGGCTCGAATACAATGGGCTCTCACTGGAGAAAATAGTGGTGGTTCATTGTCACCATGGTAGCTTAAGAACAAGAAACAGAAAATCACTATATGGCAAATACTCATGTGTAATGTTAAAGATTCAGCATTACATAGTGCAATCACAGCTTCAGCTCTGGAAGCTGCAGTAACCAACAGACTCCTTGCAAACATAGCCCTGCACGTTATGTTAAGTGAGAAACTAAAGCAGAGATTTCCTCATGTACAAGAACTGTCTTGGAAACTGATGAGCTGAAAAATAAAAACTAGGATACAATCCTAGTCTTTTTGTAGAAAATCCACATAGATAAAAGCTTAGTTTAAAGTATTTTCATTATTAAAAATAGCCCCAGAAGAAGGATGTTATCAGCTAGATCATCAGGAATGCTGTCCAAGATACCTGATCAAGCCAATTCAGAACAGTGGTATCACAGAATCACAGAATTGTGGGGTTGGAAGGGACCTCAAGAGATCATCAGGTCCAACCCCCCCGCCAAAGCAGGTTCCCTAGAGCAGGTTGCCCATGTAGGCGTCCCGACGGGCCTTGAATATCTCCAGAGAAGGAGACTCCACAACCTCTCTAGGCAGCCTGTTCCAGTGCTCCGTCACTCTCACCGTGAAGAAGTTCTTTCGCATGTCAGTGCGGAACTTCCTGTGTTCAATTTTGCGGCCGTTGCCCCTTGTCCTATCCCCACAAACCACTGAAAAGAGGTTGACCAAATCCCTCTGTCTCACACACTTAAGGTATTTGTAAACATTGATAAGATCCCCCCTCAGTTTTCTCTTCTCCAGGCTAAACAGACCCAGGTCTCTCAGCCTTTCTTCATAGGGAAGATACTCCAGGCCTCGTATCATCTTTGTGGCCCTCCGCTGCACTCTTTCCAGGAGGTCCCTGTCTTTTTTGTACCGGGGAGCCCAGAACTGGACACAGTACTCCAGGTGAGGCCTGACCAGGGCAGAGTAGAGGGGGAGGATCACCTCCCTTGACCTGCTGGCCACGCTCCTCTAAATGCACACCAGGATCCCATTGGCCCTCTTGGCCACCAGGGCACCCTGCTGGCTCATGGTCAACCTGTCGTCCACCAGGACCCACAGGTCCTTCTCCTCAGAGCTCCTCTCCAGCAGGTCGTCCCCCAGCCTGTACTGATACCTCTGGTTGTTCCTTCCCAGATGCAGGACTCTACACTTGCTCTTGTTAAACCTCATTTGGTTTCTTCCTGCCCAGCTCTCCAGCCTGTCCAGGTCTCACTGAATGGCAGCACAGCCTTCTGGTGTGTCGGCCACTCCTCCTATCATAACTGCATAGAAAGAAGCAGACAAGATTTTCCATCCTCATGCCTGTTGCAAGTCTAACCACTGTTTCTTCCCACTCCTACCGCTAAGGATTCACAGCCTCTTTTCAGTGGAAAGGTTGGCAATAGTGCTCAGGTGTGTTTTTCCTAATCATTGCACCTTTCTCACTCTGCTTTTTCCTACAGCTTTTCAAGAGGGCACAGGTATCTGGCAGCAGTGCTTCACCTTTGCGCCCCACAACATATTTTATACTCCCTGTCTTCATGATACATTGGGCCTTTGATTGTATCCCTTCCTTTGTATGCTGTTGAGGTATCAATCACCCTGAGATGCACCAGGCACTGCTGACAGCAGTTTTTACAATAGCTGATAGCAACAAGCATCTATGCTACACATCTAGTTCAGGTGCAAGTCCAGGGATCAAAGTTCAGAGCTAAGTTCCCTGTATATTCTATGGAGACAGGAATGTGTTACCACAGTGGATAGAAAGGGAGCCAGTGATGCAGTAATATCTAAGCTAGATGACTAAATTAGCTTGGAATAGACTATGTGAATAACCCTCCACGTAAGCAAATATAGGCCAGCTATTCTGGGATGAGACTCTGCAATGAGAAGAGGAAAGTGAGTCAGAGTTTAAGAACAGATTAACACTCTTGCTAGTCTTGTTTTCCTTTTTTATATCTGTAGTGTAAGGGTTGCCTAGACATGAACTGCTGTGGTTAATTCTTTCACATAAGCACAGTGACACCAGCGTAACTGTACCGTCCATACTGTATTCCCCAAAGAGTACAGACAGGCAGACATCTTTCCATGAATCTAACTGATCCATCCATCTTAACCAGATGAAAATAATCCCTCATGCTCATGAAAATATAACCATATCCACACTAAGGGCTGCAATGATTTAACTACCTCAAGAAAAGATAGTTACTGTCAAACCTAAGTGGTGGAATTTGAAATTCCTGTGAAACCCGTACATAATCCAGAGCATTACTCCTCCAAATGTAGCTGAAATACTTCTGAGGACTGTCTTCAATACTGTCAACAGCTTGTAAAGTCCAAGTGCAAGGACAAGAAAAGCTGCCATCATGAGTTACAGCAACATGTCAATTCACATGGTAAGTCTACAGCCTGCAACTACATAAACAGTAACTAGCTGTGGTAGCTTACTACACAAGAAAAAAACAAATGCAGCCCCAGCCATCACTAGATGGCTGTTCATGCGTAAGCCTGATAACACACAAGCAATAAAAGCAGCTATCTTTGGGCTAAACTACATTTATCAAACAAGAAACAGAAAATACAGCAGTTAAATTTCAAGGGATTAACAGGTGCATAGAAAATATAGTTTAAGTTTAGTCAATGTCTCATAAATAACTGGTTCTACACATAAAAATGTTTCAGAGATCAGCAACACCAAGCTAGTTGTAAAAGACAACTACAAGAACAATGTATATAATTTGTACCAGGAAACAACAGAGATGAATCCTCTTTGAATTAGTTGAAAAAATCTCAGAAATAGAGCACTTCACCTACCTCACTTGGGCTCTTGCATCAACATCCTTGGGCTTGTCAAGTTCCAGGGGTAACTTAGTTGCAGAGTGATCTGTATGCTTCTCATCTGTCTAGCAGACCTTCTCTTCCCCTCCTTTGCTGCAAGGCTCCTCTTGCTCCCTGAGCCATATCTGGCCATCCTTCTGGTAGCTGCCCGAACTGCAGTAGGAATGATTTGACTCTCTTTCCTGGTAATCATCATCTTGCTCAGAGCCATGGGCACTTTGATGGGAATGGTCCAGCTCACTTAGGTGAGAGCTTCCCTGGCTGACATTGCAAGAGGAGCCATATCTACTACTGCCAGTAGGACTATGAGTGAATAAGAAAGTCCATCAGATAAAGCAATTGCTTTGAAAAATGCAAAGCAATTTACACATCTAAAAACCTGTATAGGACACTAAATATGCTAAAAAGATATGTTATGAAGTCATACCTAGCAATTTTGACCCCTGAACTATGTCTAGACTTCTGAAATTCAAAACTTGGTTAGGCAATAGAAATACTTCATACACAGCCTACCACTACATATATTATCTATGTTACAGAGTTACAAAAGTGTGCCTGGAACCAATTGTTTACTTACCCACCCTACCTCAGCTAGATACTGCCAGTGAAGTTATTCTAATAGCCAGAGAGGAATAAAAATGGACACATGCACAGGTCTGAATACAGTCTCATGAAATACTGATACTTTCCTTTAGTAGCTTCCCTAACTGCATGAAATAACTTTTGCAGAGATTTTAGGAAGAGCAAGCATTAGAATACCTTCACTGTTATCTCTGAAAATGTTTTACAAGCTTCAGTAATGTGAAATGAACCTATTTAGTTCTATAATATATTAGCAGTAAGTTAAGTTTCTCTCTAAAATTAAGTTTTTACTTTGCAGTTTGAAAACAACATGCCCATTCCTTTCAATACCTTATCTACTGTTGATTTTTCTTAGCAAACACAACATAATTATCACTAAACAAGAAAGCAAAATTGAATTGTATGCAGCAGAATTAACACAAAAAGAACTAAATTTCTGAAAGGCTAATGAAATTAGCACTAAAAGCATTTCATTCGGCAGGACAGTGCAAGAACATGGGAAATCCAACCACACTTACAGAAAAAAGAGCAGAGAAAGTGAAGAAAATAGTATAAGGGCTTGGGCATTACTAGTGATCATGGTTTACCACATCCCCTGTGACATCTATCAGTGATATTAAAAACACTTAACAAATATGGATGGGACTGAGCTACTAACATCAGACACCAAGGCTAACATCTGCTGCAGTACTGCATTATAAATGGTCAATCAGTTGAAACCATTTATTATGCCTCATTTGTAACTACCTTTTCTCATTCAGTTGTTCCACACTATTCAGGTCTGTAGGCTGCGTGCTAGGATGAAGCACAGCTCCATTAGGAGCAGAATCAAGCTCTGTTTCAGTTCAGGCTGCTCTGGTGCATACTCATCTGCCTGATCTTTCTGCAATTGACTGGAAATCACATTCTGCTCATCTTCGGGCTCTTTATCAAACTTCTCTCCCAGCTCTTTGTTGGATGCATCATCAACAGTGCTTGCACCATATGTTCTTCAGAAAGTTCATTATCTACAGTGTCAGGCTGCTTTGAAGACAAGTTTACTTCTATATTTGCATCAGTCAGTTGATCTGAGACTGCAGATTTTGAGTTTTCATCTGAACTGACTGTTCTTAACACCTTGTCATCTGGTTTTGACAAAGCCTGTGGTGGTACATGTGGTTCCCTTTTGGCAGAGGTCTCCCTGCTATATTTTTGGCCATGAAAAGGAGAAATCTAGCTTTTTCCCAAATACTGTTCCTTGGGCACTCTCTGGCTTTCTCACCTTTTCTTCGCTGCCTCCTTCAAAGAGAGTCAAAGAAAGTTTCTTAAAGCTGGACATGAGGCCCTGATCTGCCCCTGCTTTATTAACAGAAGGTGGCTGCTGAGAGACGAAAGACCCAAATGGCTTTCCACTATCAGCAGATGACATAAAGCTGAATTTTGGCAAACTGGGCATGCTTGGTATTTCAAAGACAATTTTATTGCTGTTTACATCTGTAGGAGCATTATTAGGCTTACCCTGTTTCTTCAACTCACATTCAGAAGAAATCCCTTCCACAACTATCTCATTAAGTGACAGAGGCTTCTCTTGTCCAGCAGTTTGGGGTTCTACCTCATTTGTTTTTTCTTCATCCAGATGAAGGTTGTGAACACTGGGTTCATCAACTGGAGCTATGCATTCTCTGCCATCACAACTGATCATGCCTGACTGATCAATGCAAGCATTAGCCTGATCCCCTGGAACAGCAAGTTCAGGTGTAGCACTCTTTGATTGAGAAAGGTCTGTGTCTGTCCCATTAACTGGGGCTTCAATTTCCAGTTCAAGCCCACCACTAGAGCCAGTCTGAAGGGAGTCAAGAGCTGCTTTGTCTGTAGAAGCATCTTGTTCCTCTGTTACATGTGAAGACACATCTAGTTGGCACAGACTTACATTAGTCTGGTCAGTGGCCTTAGGCTGCTCTGTACTGACTACACTACTGAAATCAGACTGGCATGGTTTAGCATCTATTATCTCAGAGGGCTGTGCATCACTATCCAACTGCAGGGCCCCTAGGACTTGATTTTCACTAGAGACCACTGCTTCTGGAGTGATCCTCAGAGGTTCCTCTTTACAGGTTTCCAAGTTCCTATTTTCTTCATTTTCTTCATAGGAAATTCTTTGGTGTTCTCTTCTACTGAAACAGGCAATATGTCTTGCTTCAGAGAGCTTGACATATCTATTTCAGACTCTCTGGTTGCAACAGTATTTTCTGTCTTCCTAGAGTCTTTTGCTGGAACAGACCCAATGACATCTTTCATTTTGCTGCTTTGAGGTTTAGGGGTGGATTGTGGAGGCATCTCTTTTGGAGATTCTTTTTGACCTTTGAAGTTGCCAAAGAGATCATTTGAGAAAGCTGGTGCTGGACTGTTGTCGGAAAGGGAAACGGTCCCGAGTAACGATGCAACCTCGATGCGAGTATAATCGTCCTCCCTCATTGCAGGTTCTCACAGAGTATATGTAGGCAACTAACTACAGCACGCACCGATAACAACTTATAATTGGTCTAGCTTCTCCATGCGCTTGTCTCTAGCTTGTTTCCTCATTATCTCTAATACAAGGACGTGGGAAACAGCGCAAAGCCACCTGCGAATTCCTTTCCCACACTGGACCACTTGGGAGGGATGAGAAACCAAAGAAAGAGGAGCTTTTCTTCTGTGCAGTAGGAGGTGCAGGAGCTTGTGGTTGAGAAAAGAAACCAGACAATGTTTTAGGTGGTTTCATTTTTGTCATGCAGCTTGAAAATATTTCAACTGAAGAATCCAGTACCAATTTATCACCCTCAGATTCTTTAGGTTTGTTTTGCAAATTAGATGCCTCAGGTGTTTTAGAAAGAGAGTGTGACTCTCGTGCCTGTTGTAACCTGTCAACAGGAGTTTGTTTGGATAATTTATGTTCTGGCAACTCACATTGTGCATATACTCTTCAGAGGCTACTTCATTTTTTATGTCACTTGTAACATTTGAGTCATTTATATTAATTGAATCCATTTTACCATCTAAGGCTGTACTATAATCTTTATTTTCAGAAGCTTGTTCTTTTGAAGAATACGGCTCTTCTTTATTAATAGGAAATTCACTGTCCATCTTCTCTGTGCTACCCAGAGCATCATCTTCTGCCCCTAAGGAAACAGTCTGCTCATCCTGAGAATGCTCCTGCACATTGGGAGTCTGAGGGTAAGGACCAGAAGCAGCTGAGCCGGTAACGGCAGTGTCATCAGTCTGAGGAGGCTTTTTAAAGTCACTCTCTTCAACTACCTCAGCAACACTTTCTGCATTTTTCACTGCCAGCATTTCTGATTTATTTTCTCTCATAGTGATTTATTAAACATTTGTTTTCCAGTCACTGCTGCAATATCATCATCAACTTCTTTTTTATTGTCTGCATCTTGCTGGCTGGCACAACTGGCAATTTTGATACCAGAATCATTGGAAATACTTTGGTCCATATATGGCTTAGAGTTCATTGGTTTAGCTGGTGTTGCATTATCCTCCTGTCCTGGAGTAGTTTGTGGCTTTTCATCCAAAATAGATGTCAAATTGAAGAAGCTAAAGCTAGTACTTCTTTGAGGTACACTCTTGTCAGCAGTTGGACCACTGGAAAAGAAGGAGGGCAGATGAAACAGCCCCTCTGTTTCTTGCTGCTTTGCCCTAGCAGGAGCAGGAGTGGGTGCTGAAGGCTTTGGTTCATCTGATCCGATGAAGAACGAGAATATACTCCTACCGTCTGGTTGTGGCTTTGGAGCAGTGATATCAGAAAAGCTGAATGGGAAACTGAAACCTGATTCTTTAGGGATTTGATCTGGTCTTGGTTTTGTCTGATTAACTGTGCCACCTGAACGATTTTCTCCCTGTTGCTTTGGTCTATCTGTGGGTACATTGCTCTGCTGCACAGCTGACTGATTCGACTGGCTTATATTGGGACCTACACCCAGTGACTTCTGTGAAGCAATTCCAGGAGGCACTTCTTTATCCTTACAAGACTCCTCCTCAGCTTTTCTGCTCAGTTGTTCCATTTGCATCCCAGGGCTAGGAGAGATCTGCCTGTCTGTGCCTTTCATTCTCACCCCTTCCTTAGGAGTGGAGAACAGCCATGGCATACTAACACTGAAGACCACAAGACTTTTCAGTTTTTTGTCTCAATTCAGCCACAGTTCTACTACTGTTTTTTGGCAAAGTTGTAGCACTTGGTGTTGGTTGAGAAGACACAGCTTCCACTTTGAAGAGATCTCCAATGGATCCAAACAATGATGAGATGCTGGAGGCTTCCTTCTGTTCTGGATTTATCACCTTTTCTGGTTTATCATTTTGACTTTTTTCCAGGTTTGGTGATGGCTGTGGTTCTTTACTTGCTTGTGTTTTGAAGAAGTCAAAAAATCCAGAAGTTTGGGTTTTGTTAGCAGTTGAGCTTCCAGAAGAATCTTCCCCGATGCTGAACAGTTTCAGAACACTTTTAAAAAATGTTTCCTCAGGCTCAGGGGCCAGGTGGCTCTGATTTGGCTGTGGCTGACTGAGTTCATTAATACTCACATGTCGTTCAAGATGCCTGGAAGCCAGCATTGCTTTAACAGCTCTTATGGGCCTGACATCTGGAGCAGTTTGGCTCAGTTGAGAAGGAGATTTTGTTAATCCTGCTTTTTTAACATGGATGCTTTCTTTCTGATTTAATTCCAGCTTTTCATTTCTAGCAACCTCCAAACTAAGATCCAATGAAGTATTTCTTCTCAGTTGTGATGTAACAGGAAATTTTTGCCCTGTCTGTGCCTCATCTAATTTCCTATTTGGTACAAGTGATAAAACATCAGTGTTCTCTTCCGATGATTTGGACCATGTGTCTGCTCTCTTCAAAGAAGAATCTTCTGATGTCTCCGAGTCAGGACCTGAAGACTTTCTAATCAGTCCACCCAATGCAGAAAATAAAGAGGTAACTTTCTTCGTTGGCATTTTCTTATCTTCTTTAGTCTTTTTTGTTTTTGTTACTCTTTCAGTAGTTGCTACAGTTTCTTCAGCCTTAGGAGTAGATTGAAACAGATGGAAAACAAAGAATCCTGATGATCCACCCCCAGCAGTTGTCACAGGGACAGCCTTATCCAGTTCCTTGGTGTGGACTTCCTTACTCAGCGATTTATCACAAGCCCCTCTAGAATGTGTTCTAAGATCAAGGGTTACCGAAGATTCCTCGGAATAATTCTGGGTTTCCTTTTCAGGAAAAAAATTTCTGGGTGTCCTTTTCGACTTTGAGTTTTTGAAGTTTATAACCTGAAAAGTCTAATGGCTGCTCTCTCTGATAATAAATAGACTCTTCAAGCATCTGTGAAAATGTCTCCAAATTCATGTTCATTAACTGATCACTCCTCTGCAAAGCTACCAACAAATCCAGAGGTTTATTTATTGAATAATCATCTAAAAACTCTTCTTCAGCAAACCAAAACAGCTCATCTTCAATGCCAAGAGGGACTTTAAAACCACAAACAGCAATTGGGTTGTCTTCCAGCACAGCTCTTGGAATGGAACTGTCCTGGTTTCAGTTAGGACAGTTATTTTTCCTCCTAGTAGCTG
>NW_023305409.1:0-13968 GCF_011077185.1 Oxyura jamaicensis | reverse complement strand
CGAGATCTACACTCTTCCCCTTGTTGACATTTTTATGTTGTATTTGCCCATTCTTTTGTTGTTGTTGTTGTTTCTTTGTGTTTTTTGTTTTGTTTTGTTTTGTTTTGTTTTTGGTTTGGTTTGGTTTGGTTTGGTTTTCCATTCTTTTATTCTTCTTATTATTAATTTTGGTTTAAATCTATCAGCAGAGAGGGTTAAAAATTGTACTTTCAAAGGGAAAGTGGACTATCTTATAATGGTACCTTTCATTTGTAAAGGTTTGCTGGAGGGCAACACAGAATCCTTAGTGTAAAAATGAGTTTTAATGGTTTCATCTAAAATAATACATTGCTGAGTGGACTTCACTGCTTTAGGTATTTTGCTTTACTATTAAAAAGGTCCTCCTTTCATAAGGATCTTTATGACTCTGCCTAGTCATAAAAGGAGCACATTTCAGTTCCTTTACAGAGTAGATAAGAAAGTTAGTGTTCACTTTGAAGCAGCTAGTTTAACTATTAAAATTAAATTTTAAGGTCCCAATCCAGCAGACTCTGAACATAGTGGGGTTTAGAAATTGACTTCAGAGCAGGGAGACACAAGCTTAGGAACTTAAAGTGCCCATTCTTTCAACATTAAGAGTTTATGTCTGTTAAAGTATTAAAAGCTAGGGAAGATGATTAAATCAAATAGCTGACTTCCTGGAAAGCTGTCCGTTTGAATGCTGTTTCACTACTAACATGTGCCATTTGCACCAGGTCACTTCCTCTCTTATTCAGACATCCATACTGCTGGAGTATAAGACATTCATTCTTTATTCAGATTTGGAATAAGGAATGTAAGTTAAAGACGTGAACTGGGAGAGAACAGCTCTAATAGAAAGGCTGTGTTCTCACCTAATGCTTGCAAGTGTGGACGTATTTGATGATAGCCAGATTAAACAGGTCAGCAGCCCACTGAGTATGGTCATATTCTGGTGTGCTCATTATTAAAGTATATGTTACTAATTAGTAAGTAGGGAGTCTCCAGATCCTGGAGCTTGCATTCTTTTACTGCGTCTTTTCAGGCAAATTTGTAATAATAATTCTGTGCTGCATGTCCTTCCACATGAAATACTGGATGTTTTTTATGTGCATTCTACAAGTTGTTTGTTTGTTTGTTATCTCATGGAGCTGATATACACAACATTAAAAAATGTTCATGTTCGCATTATAATCAAAATTGAAATGAGTAAAAAATAAATTCCCGATGAGGCTGTAAACCTCTATAGTTATTTCCAAAGAGGGAAGAGTCTTCCCAGTTTATTTCCTGGAAAGTGAAGCAAATTTTTTTCATCACTTCCCAGATGCACCATTTACCATCATGCTTTGTTTTCATTGACATCTGAAGAGCCAGGTTTGGAGACCTTCAGTGTCCTGCTGGATGAATCTGTTCCCACAGCAATCCTCAGGGAGAAGCCAAGGCCTGCAATTCTTTAATATCAGACTGTGACAAAATGATGAAGAAAATGTGGTGAACAATCTCTTCTTTTGTTCACATATAGTTTTAGAAATTATAGAAAAAAAATAAAAAACTTGAATATGTCTAAAGTGTTCCTCACCACTAAGTGAACAAGTTTTACTAGATTCCACTACCTATAAGTGATGCACATTCAAGATGATCATGAAGCTAGAGGACGAGACTAAACAATGTGGCAGGTAACTCATTATGGTCTTAAGGATATCACAGAATCATAGAATGGCTTGGGTTGGAAGGGACCTTAATAATCATCTAGTTTCAACACCCCTGCCATAGGCAGAAACACCACCCACTAGATCAGGTAGCCCAGGGACTAATCCAACTTGGTCTTGAATACCTCCAGGAATGGGGTATCCACGATTTCTCTGGCCAACCTGTTCCAGTGTCTCACCACCCTCTGAGTGAAGAATTTCCTCCTAATCTCTAATCTAATCTCCCCTCTTTTAGTTTAAAAGCATTCCCATTTGTGCTCTCATTATCTCAATGAGCAAAGAGTTGCTCTCCATCTTTTTTATGCCCCCCTTTAAGTACTGAAAAGTTGCAATGAGATCACCCCGGAGCCTGCTCTTCTCCAGGCTAAACAGCCCCACCTCTTTCCGCCTTCCTTCACAGGTGTTCTATCCCTCTGATCATCTTTGTGGTCCTCCTTTAGACCCACTCAAACAGGTCTACATCCTTCTTGTTCTGGGGGCCCTAGATGTGGACACAGTGCTGCGAGTGGGGCCTCTGGATAGCAGAGCAGAGGGGGACAATCCCTTCCCTCAAGCTCTGGCCACCCCTCTGTTGATGCTTCCCAGGATGCAGGTGGCCTTCTGGGCTGCAAGCGTGCACTGCTGGCTCATGTTGAGCTTTTCATCCACAAGAACCCCCAAGTCTTTCTCTGCAGGGCTGTTCTCAATGAGTTATTTTCCCAATATGTCTGTCACATTTTTGTCTGGCATATGTTTGAATCTGTTCTTGAAAACAGTACATGGTCATTGAAATACAGTGTAACGTATATAGCTTATTGTAATTGTCAGGTTAATATCCCTATAGAATAATGGCAGTTATTCTGATTAAATATTTGCTGAGTGAATGATGTGCACTGGTGTTTTCCAGGTGGGAACATCCCATCCCTGAAATTCATGCTCTCATTTAATCTGGTTGAAGTTCAGAGTATGGATTTTGCATTTAAACAGTAGGTATTCTCAAACTCTGTAATATTACATTTGGTATTTTGGATTAAGACTTTTGAGAGTCCCAGCAGAGAAATTGCAAGCTACTTGGACAAATAAGGAACAAATAAATAAATTGAGGTAATTTTTTTATTATTTTGTGGTTCATACTCCAGGACTATTTTTTTGATTTTACATTATACAATCATTGAGTGAAAACTCCACATACTACTTCAGGTGTAGACATTTGTTAAGTCATAGTTTTTTCCAGAGAAACTAAACTCTGCACAGCTATTCCTTCTTCTCTCCTTGCTGAATGAATTCTATGTTCTTTGTTATGTTAATTGCACAAGATGGGAGGTTTTCTCTACCTTCCTCCCAGCCCAATCTAGAAAAGTTGATTAGGGGCTTCACTCAAAAGGATAAGAATATAAATTCCATCAGCCTAAGACTAAAACTACTACCTAAGTAAAGGTCTTGACCTTTACTACATGATAAGTTACTACACGAGAAGTGAGGTTACTACATGAGAAGTTACTCTAGAAGAAGAGGTTACTACATGAGAAGTGAGCAACATATTTCCTCCAGCAATCATTATTTAAAAGAAAAAATTCTACCTTCCAAGTGAAAACTCATGCAAGTTTTGAACAGAGGGAATTCCTTACAATCATTTGGCAGGTATCTAGATCTTGGAACTGGTGAGATTACAGATATAATTTCATGTTTACTTTTTTTATCATTAGTTAAACTGAGGCACTTTCCCACTCAGCATATAGGGAAACCAATCTGAGGTGTCTGCCCCATTCTGTAGATAAGGGGAGTTAGATGCACCTTACTGAATCATTCCACTCTGAACTTCACGTAAAGTTCTCTTTTTGTGGGGGGATGCTGTTCTGGAGTTCTGGAGAATCTCGGGCCTACTGTTTTTTGTTTGTTTGTTTTTGTTTTTTGTTTTTTTTTTTTTTAATAGGTATGTTTAAAATTGGCATCCATAAGCAAAACTTTTATAGGTTCTGCTGCTGTCACATGTGTAAATGAACTTCATACAAGAGCAAACTTTGAGGAGTCTAAAGATTGGCAAACTTATGGTGACAATGAAGTTCAATTTTTTGTCCTTCCTTTAATTACAAGCAATATTCATCTTTTAATTACAAGCAATTTTCATCCTTTTCATTCATCTTGTTTTCATAAAGTCAGATCTTGCACTAAGAATAGTCATGTACTCATGTACTCGTGTGTGACTAAAACATGGGGATGAAAAGTAAGGATACAGATCTTTCTGAGTTGCTAAGAGGAGCTCTATGCTACACCCTTGCCCCCAGACACTGTATTACCGAGGAGATCTGTTCCCATATGTAGCTGTTGTTACACAGTTCTAGTGTTCACCACAATCCAGACCTGAGATGATATCTCATTATTCATGAGTATTTCTACTTTTTTTAGGATAGTTATAACATCAATATTGTCACAGAATGCATGATTGAAAACTAATGTGAGGTTGCATGTGGCTAAAGAATCATTAAAATATTTTATATTAAAATAAAAATATTTTATATTAAAATAAAAAACTCCTCCTGTCAATTTCAGTAGGATTTTGTGAAGTTGCTGAATAAATATACTAAGAACTCAAACAGAATGAAGTTATGTCAGTAAGAGTTAAATGTGAAAAATAGATACCTACAGAAAAAAATGAATGTTCATATTCCAGAAAACAAAGCAGAAAACACCTGACAGTAACCAAATACAAGTAAATAATTCCATATATATATTTAATAAAAAACGCACAAAGCTATGAACATTAACCTTTTTTTCTCTCTCCTTTTTCTGCTATATCAATTCCATTAGAAAACAGACTTTTGTTAGGCCTCTAATGCTTTCAAATAGCATACCCTATAATTTCACAGATGTGCCTCTTTTTTAATGATCTTTGATGTGACTAGCTTCCAAAAGCCATCCACAATCCTCCAGTAGCTACAAAAAACTCTGATTCTAATTTAAGAATTTTTATATAATGAGAGCATTCAGCATCACACCTAACCCTCTGTCATGCTGTATTGCCAAATTAGGAAAACCAGCTCAGCCTTCTAATTTTCTTCTCTTTAATGATAATCTTTATCTGGCAGTGGAGAAAGTCATCAAACTTAAAGGATATTTTTTCAAGGAAATGCAATAAGTTCTAAATATTTGGACTATGCAAATTAACTTAAGACAAACTACTATCAAAGAATCAGTAGTTATGCATTCATAAGCATTTTCCCTCTACATTTATTTTTCACTCATGAATGACCTTATCATGGTAAGGAATTAACATAATTTATATCAATTATTTGCTGCTGTGATGCGTGAATTAAAAATAGTTATCCTACTTTTATTGTTGCTGAGGGCTCGGGGAAACACACCACTGTTCAGGTCTTGGGCTGCAGGGTGTGCCTGAGTCTTCTGTCATTATCCAACAGCAGCAGTAGGGAGTATGCCTGTGGGAGGTGTGCCCAGATTGAAGAGCTGCTCAGCCAGGTAGCAGAGCTTTGGGAGGAGGTGAGCAGGCTCAGGATTATCAGGGAGTCAGAGAGGGAAAATGACTCATGCAGGTGTACTCTACCCTCTCTGAGACAGACTCATAAGCCTGCCACAGCACAAGTGTCTCCTGCTATGCAGAAGGCAAAAGTTCCCTCATCCTGCCAGGCAGTAGAAGGGGACTTAGGCCAAGGGGGGTTGGGGAATGGAGGCAGGTTCCTGTTCAAGGTGGTAGGCAAGCCCTGTCCCTGCCCACCTCACCTTCCCATCTACCCTTATATAACAAGTATGAGGGTCTAGAACATGAGAGTCAGAACAACAAAGTAGACGAAAGCCCGTCCTAGTTGGAAAGGGTGCCTAAGGCAAGGCAACCTACCCACTGCATTGCTGTGGTGGTTTTACCGTGCTAGGCAATTGAACACCAGAACCGCTCTCTCACTCCCCCTCCTCAGATGAGGAGGGGAAGAAGTAAAGGAAAGAACAACTCACGGGTTGAGATAAGGATGATTTAATTAAAGAGGAAATATATATATATATATATAAATATATTATTAAGGAAATATTATTATTAATTAAACAATTCAACTAAAGGGAAAAAAGGGAAAGGGGAAGAGGGAGGGGGAAAGGGAATAACTAAACAAAACAAGTAAAGGCTATGTGGAAGTGCAGAGGAAAAGAAATTACTCTCTACTTCCCACAAATGAGTGATGCTTGACCACGTCCTTGAAGCAGGGCCTCAACGCACGTAGCCAGTGTTCGGGAGGAGGACAGACGTCTTCACAACGAGAGCTCACCCTTCTTCCTTTTTCCACCTTTTATTGCTGAGTGTGACATCATATGGTATGGAATATCCCTTTGGTTGGTTTAGGTCAGCTGCCCTGGTAATGTTTCTTTCTCACTTTTTGCCCACCCCCTAGGAGGGTCAGAGAGAGTCCTGATGCTGTGCCAGCACTTCTCAGCAGCAGACACAACACCAGTGTGATACCACTGCTGTTCTAGCTACACGTGCAGAGTGCAGCACTGTATGGGCTGCTGCAGGGAAAGTTAACATCCCAGCCAGACCCAGTACAATTGCTAAGTTATCTGTAAAAAAAGATAGAAGGGTTATTGTCATGGGGTCTCCCTTCTGTAAGGGACAGAGGGCCCAGTAGTCTGTTGCCTCCCTGGGGCTCAGCTGAGAGACTTCGCTAAGAAAGTCAAGCGCCTGGTACAGCCCACAGACTACTACCCACTACTGGTCTTTCAGGCTGGTAATGAAGAGGTAGCAATGAGAAGTCTGAGAGCGATCAAAAGGGAATTTAGGACTTTGGGGTGACTATTTAAAGGATCAGGGGCACAGGTTGTGTTTGCCTCTGTCCTTCCGATAGGGGGGATCAATGCTGACAAGCAGACTCATCACATTAACATGTGGCTTCGGGACTGGTACAAATGGCATAACTGTTTTTTTTTGATCACGGGAAGGTCTACGTGACACCAGGCCTGCTGGCATCAGATGGGATGTGCCTCTCTCAGAGAGGGATAAGGATTTTTGCTCAGGAATTGTCAGGGCTGATAGATAGGGCTTTAAACTAGAGTCAGAGGGGCAAGAGGATAAAACCAGGCATGCCATTCATGAGATAAGGCTTGGTACACTAGAATCAGAGGGACCGTGTGCTAGTGAGGTCCTTCAGTCAGCTCCACAAGGTGCTGCATGTAGGGAGGCTCATTTGAAGTTCTACACAAACGCACCTAGTATGAGGAATAAAATGGATGAGCTAGAAGTCTTGGCCCAGTCCCACAGCTATGACATCATTGGCAGAAGCAAAACCTGGTAGGATGAGTCCTGTGGCTGGTGTGCTGCAATAGATGGTTCCAGGCTCTTCAGGAGGGACAGGCAGGGTAGGCGAGGTGGTGATGTATGTGAAGCATGGGCTGGACTGTGTGGAACTTCAAGTTGGAGATGGCAAAGTTGAGATCCTCTGGGTAAGGATTAAGGGACAAACAAATGAAGGGGATGTCGTTGTGAGAGTCTATTACAGAGCACCTGGCCAGGACGACAACACCGATGAATTCTTTGTACAACTAAGAGATGCCTCAAGATCAACTCTCCTTGTCCTTATGAGGGATTTCAACTTGCCAGACATCAACTGGGATCACCACACAGCTGACACGAGCAAGTCCAGGAGGTTCATAAAGCACCTATATGATAACTTTTGGTGCAGGTGCTAAGGGAGCCAACTAGGAAAGGTGCCCACCTAGATCTGTTGCCAAAGAACAGAAAGGGTCTTGTGGGAGATGTGGCAACTGGCAGCCATCTCAGTCATAGTGATCATTAAGTGGTTGAATTTAGAATTTTATGGTGACAGAAGGAAAACTGCCACCAAAATTTCAGCCCTAGATATGGGGAAAACATACTTCAGGCTGCTCAGGAAACTAGTCAGCAAGGTCCCCTGGGAAACTGCTTTTGAAGGCATTGGCATCCATCAGTGCTGGTCAATCTTTAAGCACTGCCTCCTAAAAGCACAAGATGAGGCAATTCCAAAATATCAGACATCAGGCAGGAGGGGCAGAAGCCAACCTGGCTGACTAGGGATCTTCTACTGAAGCTTAGATGAAAAAAGAAAGTGTATGGCTGCTGGAAGAAGGGTCAGGCAATGAGGAAGGAATAGAGGGATGCCGTTCATGTTTGTAGGGAGAAAATTTGTGTGACCAAAGCCCAACTAGAGTTGAAGTTGGCCATATCTGTGGGAGACAATAAAAAAGGTTTTTTAGATACGTGAACAGAAAATGGAGAACCAAAGAAAACATAGGTCCACTGCTTGATGGGGAAGGTCTCACAGAAAATGACATAGGCAAAGCAGAGAGGTTTAATGCCTTCTTCGCCTATGTCTTCAGCACTGATGACAGGCTTCAGGACACAGGGTGACCTGAGCTGGAGGACCGTAATGGTGGGAATGATAAACACTCAACCGACCCTGAACATGTGTGGGATTTGCTGCTCCATGTGGATCCATACAAGTCCATAGGTCCAGACAGAATTCATCCCAGGGTGCTTAAAGAGCTGGCTGATGTCATTGCGGGACCTCTCTCAATTATTTTTCAATGATCTTGGGAATTGGAGAGGTCCCGGTGGACTGGAAGCTGGCAAATATTGTGCCAATTTTCAATAAGGGTAAGAAAGAAGACCCTACTAATTACAGGCCTGTCAGTCTCATGTCAGTACCTGGTAAAATTAAGGCGTAGATGATCCTTGAAGTTATTGAAGCGCACCTGGAGAACAATGCAGTCATTGGTCCCAGCCAACATGAGTTCATGAGGGGCATGTGCTGCTGAACAAATTTGATTTCCTTTCATGATAAGATCACCCGGCTAGTCAGTCAAGGGAAACCAGATGATGTGATCTTTTTGGACTTCAGTAAGGCTTTTGACAGTTTCCCATAGGATCCTGCTGGACAAAATGTCCATCATACAACTTAACAAAAACATCATCCGACGGGTGAGCATTTGGCTGACAGGCAGGGCTCAAAGGGTTGTGGCAAATGGGGCCACAACAGGCTGGTGGGTGGTCACTGGTGGGGTCCCCCAAGGCTCTATTTTAGGGCCAGTCCTCTTCAATGTTTTCATCAATGATTTGGATGTAGGACTAGAAGGTGTTTTGAGCAAATTTGCCGACGACACCAAACTTGGAGGAGCTGTGCACTCTCATGAGGGTGGAAAGGACCTGAAGAGAGATCTGGACAGACTGGAGAGCTGGGCGATCACCAACTACATGAAGTTTAACAAAAGCAAGTGCTGGGTCCTGTACCTGGGACAGGGCAACCATGGCTATACATACAGACTGGGCAACAAAACGCTGGAGAGCAGCCCTTCAGAGAAGAATCTGGGGGTTGTGGTTGACAGCAAGTTGAATATGAGCCAGCAGTGTGCCCTGGCAGCCAGGGGGTCCAACCATATCCTGGGGTGCATCAAGCATGGCATTGCTAGTCAGTCGAGGGAAGTGATTGTCCCGCTCTACTCTGTGCTGGTGTGGCCTCACCTTGAGTACTGTGTGCAGTTCTGGGCACCACAGTACAAAAAGGACATTCAACTGTTGGAGCGTGTCTAGAGGAGGGCAACGAAGACGGTGAAGGGCCTAGAGGAAGGAAAACATATGAGGAGTGGTTGAGGTCACTGGGCCTGTTCAGCCTGGAGAAGAGGAGGCTAAGGGGGGACCTTGTCGTACTCTACAACTTCCTCGTGAGGGGGAGTGGAGAGGCAGGTGACCTATTCTTCATAATCACCAGTGATTGGACCCACAGGAATGATGTTAAGCTGAGGCATTGGAAGTTTAGGCTGGACATCAGGAGGAGGTTCTTCCCCGAGAGGGTGGTCGCACACTGGAACAGTCTCCCCAGTGAAGTAGTCACTGCACCAAGCCTGTCTGAATTTAAGAAGCGATCGGAGTGTGCACTTAGTCATATTGTCTAAACTTTTGGGTAGACCTGTGTGATGCGAGGAGTTGGACTTGATGATCCTTATGGATCCCTTCCGACTCAGGATATACTATGATGATTCTATGATTCTATTATATAACTGTCCAGGTGATAGAATTATTATGTATGTTTGTTATTTGTTTGGAACAGCATCTTCTTATCTGTCTGTACTGAAATGGCCTCAGCTTGTACCATTCATTTGTCATGATTGTTTTCTGATTCTTGACAGGTTGTTCCTAAAACTTGACTCACAAGAGGTTTAGACCAGACCACAGGATTTTCAAGAGTTAACTGGGTGAACTTTGTCATTCCCTCTGCCTAACAGGTTCATCTGATTTGTCTTTTTTAGCGACCTTTTGACTTGTAGTTATCTGCATTCTTTTCATGCATTATTTCATTTTCTTTTACTGGAGATTACTTTGGAATGTTTGTCATGAAAAAAAAAGAAAAAAAAAACATAAATATTAATGTATTTATAATGTTATGTTTTTTTCAAGACTATTTTTCATTTCATGGGTTTTAAGAGCTACAAAATGTACTGACTATATAGAAAATATAGTATAATGGACTTTCTGAAGTGCCTTGAATGGGATAAAATATATGAATTATTAATCCCATGGAAGTCAGTTCTGTCTTGCATACAGACAAAATTTTCTATGCCAATTTGAGATTTTGCTTCTTTCTATCACTGTGGTAGAGTTGCGATAAATATATTTTATGCCTCTGGTCTGCAAGTAAGCATATGTTCCTAATTACATCCTAAAACAGTGATATGAATACATTCCATGTGCACAGTGTCATCATCAGGATGCACTTTGAACTTCCCAAAACTACAGGGAATCTGAAGGTAGACATTCACAGTAGGCTGGCCCTCCTCCACCACAGAAGAGCAACTTTAAATGCCCTTTGAGACAAGGGGTGCACGCTTTAAGGATACCTTAACTCATTTTATTTCCTCATTTTACATGACCTGTTGATTCTTTTGCGTATTGTACATGTATATAGTATATCTGACCAAGGCACAAGATACACAGCATGCTCATGTATGCTTTTGCATATACAGAAGCAAGAGACATACATAACACTTTTCCACATTTATCTTCTCTAGACAACATAGGTAATTTGTCTGGAAACCAACAGCTAATGTCCACAAGCTGGGCAACCAAATACTTACCAAATACTAAGGAATCTGTATTTGAAGACGGTCTGCAGCCGTGTAACTTACACTACATCCTCCACCATCAGAGCTCATATTCATTGATCTTCAGAGCATAGAGCAAAATTCATCTTCTAACTCAAGTGATTGCCTAAGAGATACTGGGATCAGTGTGATTACAAGAATCTATTTAAATTTTAATCCCTAAACACTCTCTCAGAATGTCAGAATGTGTTAGATAAGTGCATTTTAGAAATCAAACAAACAATAAATATGTCAAACTCACTTCAAGGACAGAATGTATACCTCCCTTTGAATCATAGTTATGCTGAAACAAATGGCAAGAAGCTGTACAGCAGGACGAAAAACCTAAGAAACAGAAATATACAATTATTATTATTATTATTATTTTTTTTAATTGAAAAATGTTGCAAGCAAGACAATAAAGCAGGAAGACTGTAATATTCTGTATATTTGAAATACATAGCATCTTTACTTTTAAGCTTACAGATTCATGTATCTGGGTATGACAGCAAAATATATCTTTTTTTTTTTTTTTTTTTTTTTTTTTTTTTCTGTTGTTTTGCTGATTTTCCTGTAATCATGCCCAAACCAGGAAGCCAGTTACAGCCTGGCTTTCAAAGCTTCCTTTTATCTTGACAGGATTTTTATTCCTTCTAGCAGTAAAATCATGTGGCTATTTAAGTTGTGGAAATATTGTGTTCCATACTTTTTTGTCCGAAGGTTATATATGGGGAAAACAAAACAAAACAAAACAAAACACCACAACTCTCAAGCTGTTCAGATTTAAAATGGATGTTTTGACAACATTTAGAACACGTGTAGAAGATTACAAGTGATGGTCAGCTCTATATTTTTAATACACTTTTAAAAATCAAGGCTTTTTTGTTTGTTTTTCTTTTTCTCTCTTTTTTTTTTTTAGTGAATTAATTATTAGTGAATTATTTAGTTTGTGATGAGAAATACACAAAAAAATACCTGGCTACAGAGAAGTCTACATTTATTTTTTATTTTTATTTTTATTTTTATTTTATTTTATTTTATTTTATTTCATTTCATTTATTTTATTTTATATTTTTAAAAGTGTAAGAAACATTACCTTTCAGTCTGAACTTTTCTTTATGAAATTGATACACAGGAAATGCTTTGCATATCTACTTTGCCTTAAAAGAGGTGTCTTTTTAGCAATCTTTTACAAGACACAGATATCTAATCCAGAGTCTAAAGTACTTTGAAGTTTTGTTTGGTAGCTATCCTCCAAATTGAAGATGAGAAACAAACAAATCACTAAAATCTCCTAGGTCTCTGCAGAGGTACAGGAGCACATTACCAGAAAGCCCCTGTTTGGGACAGTAATACACCTTTTAACCATGAAGTTGTCTTCATGGAATACATTTTGGTTTATTTCTGTTTCATATGTCAAATCCATGTGTGTTGACTTCATGTGTTGAAGCTCAGCAAAAAAGGGCTTTGCTGAGTAAAGATGATGACCTTTACATCTCTCACTTTTCTGCCAAATTTTATGAACTTCCTAATTGATATTATTAGCAGAATTTTTATTAAAGTTAGTTTCTAAATCATAATGACATTTTTATTTTTTCCCACTGAATTTTTAGTAGGAATATAGTTCAAGTTGTTATACCAGTATTCCAGTGGCTTGCTTGCCACTTGGATCAGTTTCTTCCCATTGTCCTATGACTTGTTAAGCTCCAGTATGTTCACTTTATGAACTGGCAAAAAAGCCCATCCAGTCCTTTTTCTCAAAATCAGAACCTCATTCATAAGTTTTGGAAGAGAAGAAAGAATAATTTCATTTATTATAATAGGAACATTTTGCTACCAACAGAAATATATATATACAAAGATAAATAAATCACCAATGTGATGACACTACAGAAAAAAAAATGGGGGGGGGGGGGGGGAGGAAGGCAGGGAGTGAACCTTAAACAATATTGATCATGGAAGCCCTGTGCAAGGCTCTGATTAGACCTCATGTATAAAACTTGACATAATTCAGGAGAAAGAAAGGTGAATTTCACCTTGTCTGTGTGCAAGTGGAGTAACATCATATAGAGATTGTCCTACAAATGGAGATCAATGTATATATTACAGACTTAATGGTTTGAATAGTATGAAACCTCTGGCTATATAGCTTTAGGAGATTTTTCAGACAGAGTTTAAAATATACTTGCCGGAAATTTGCTAATAACATATTACCTATGAGGAATGTATGCTTTCTCTGCATACTGTTTTTTATTGATTTTTAATTCAAGGGGAACTGGTCCCAGACTTCTTCTTTGGCCAAAACTCTATTCTCCTGTTACAAACTTTGTCTGACTAAAGCTTAATTTGTTCAATGGCTTCATTCTGAAGCTCATTATGAAAAGCTCAACATGAGCCATCAACATGAGCTTGGAGCCTAGAAATCCATCTGTATCCTGGGCTACACCAAGAGAAGCATGGCCAGCAGGATGAGGGAGGGGATTGTCCCTCTCTACTCTGTTCTTGTGAGACCCCACCTGGAGCGCTGCGTTCAGCTCTGGGGACCCCAGCACACGAAGGACATGGACCTAATAGAGCAAGTCCAGAGGAGGGGAATGAGAATAATCAAAGAGCTCGAGAACCTCTCCAATAAAGACAGACGGAGGGAGCTGGAGTTGTTCAGCCTGGAGGAGAGAATGCTTTGGGGAGGCCTTATAGTGGCCTTCCAGTGCCTACAGGAAAGGTGGGGAGGGACTCTTTGTAATGGGGTATAGTGATCAGAAAAGGGGTAATGGCTTTTAAAATAAAAAATAAAAAATAAAAAAAAAAAAAGGTTAATATGTTTTGCTATGAGCAAGGTGATGAACTGGAACAAGTTGCCCAGAGAAGCTGTGGATGCCCCATCCCTGGAAGTGTTCAGGGTCAAGTTGGATAGGGCTTTGGGCAACCTGGTATAGTGGAAGGCGTCCCTGTACATGGAAGGTAGGTAGAACTATATGATCTTTAAGGTTCCTTTCAACTCAAAACATTTTATGGTTCTATGATTCTATAATTCCAGTCTTAGCTCTGGAAAATAAAATAAAATTAATAAAATGAAATTTAAAAATACAATTAATAAAATAAAAAAAAAAGGAAATAAAATGAATAAAATAAAATAAAATAAAACATAAAATATTAACATAGAAAAGACAATAGA
>NW_023305408.1:0-12808 GCF_011077185.1 Oxyura jamaicensis | reverse complement strand
GGGCTGCTGCAGGGAAAGGTGACTCCATCCCAGACAGACCCAACACACTTCTCTAGGAAAGTAAATCTCTAGAAGAGCCACCAGAAAAAGACCGACATCTCCCAGGCTTCGTAATTCCCAAGCAGCTCTCACGCAGTAGCTGCTTACAGGGCACATCATTTTTCAGGCTGCTGCTGTTACTCAGTTTCCATCTAAGCAGGCATGCAACAAGCAACACTTTCAAACAATGGTCTATTGATTAATTGCTATGTTAACAATGATGCAATTCCCCGGATAGGCTTATTACTCTTGTTTTGTATTATTTTGTGCCTTATGATTATATTTTATTATTAATGGGTACACTTGCATTTCATTTCATTGTGACTTACTTTCTTGGGGAGGGGGAATTCTCAATGCAGTCCAAAAATGTTCATGAATAAATGTTTATTGGCAGATGGCACACGTGTGTTACAGGGCTATAGGCGTGTTTTCAACCTGGTGATGCAGTAGTAAATCAATTAAAAGTATGATCGATTGGGGCAAATTCACTTGTGCCTCTGAATTTCACATTGCCAAAGTCAGGCTGTATATATCTAATAATATATTACCTGTGCAGTGATTGTCTGGCTGGTATCTGGGAGAAGAGTTGTGCACACAGCTAAGGCAGGAGCAAGGGCTAAACCAGTACCGGCATATCCTGCAGCTCTGTTCCCAAGCAGAGCACAGGGCCCCGTCCCACTCGTACTTTTAACTCCTTTCGGCAACATTTGACTAGTATTCCCTTTACTGGAGGATAAAATAAATCGAAAGCACTCTCTACACAGAGAAGTTCAGTCAGATTAAGGTATGGTGTGCATTTAACATGGAATAGCTTTCCTTAATTAATTGCCTTTCTGGGTGCTCTTTTTTTTTCAGGCAGACTGCTGTAGCCCAAATTACATTAATCAACTTTGGATATTCTTGCTAGCTATTACTAAGCATTATTAATATTAGTTATTAGAAATTAATGATTCCAGAATAATTCCCCACATTTAGTTATGTCCCGAACAGCAATGGGATGCATCTGCTGAGCAGAGATAAGCACTTCAATTTAAATATCAGATCAAAAATCCTCTGTCCTAATATTCTGCTGGTTTAAAAATCTTATGGGGGTCGTGGTAGACAGCAAGTTGAATATGAGCCAGCAGTGTGCCCTGGCAGCCAGGAGGGCCAACTGTGTCCTGGGGTGCATAAAGCACGGCATCGCTAGTAGGTCAAGGGAGGTGATTGGCCCGCTCTACTCTGCGCTGGTGCGGCCTCACCTCGAGTACTGTGTGCAGTTCTGGGCACCACAGTATAAAAAGGACATGAAACTGTTGGAGAGTGTCCAGAGGAGGGCTACGAAGATGGTGATAGGCCTGGAGGGGAAGACGTACGAAGAACGGCTGAGGTCACTGGGCCTGTTCAGCCTGGAGAAGAGGAGGCTGAGAGGAGACCTCATCACAGTCTACAACTTCCTCGTAAGGGGGTGTCGAGAGACAGGAGACCTTTTCTCCATTAACACCAGTGACAGGACCCGCGGGAACGGGGTTAAGCTGAGGCAGGGGAAATTTAGGCTTGACATCAGGAGGGGGTTCTTCACAGAGAGGGTGGTTGCACACTGGAACAGGCTCCCCAGGGAAGTTGTCACTGCACCGAGCCTGTCTGAATTTAAGAAGAGATTGGACTGTGCACTTAGTCACATGGTCTGAACTTTTGGGTAGACCTGTGCGGTGTCAAGAGTTGGACTTGATGATCCTTAAGGGTCCCTTCCAACTCAGGATATTCTATGATTCTATGATTCTATGTAACAAGAGCATATTCAGAAATCACTGCTCAGCAGACAGCAGTGCAGGGGAAATGAGGTGCAAAGAATGAGAGAGCCTGCAAAGACACAAGCTAAGGACAGGACATTGCCTCCCTGTCTCCCACAGACCCATCCCAGGCTTCATCCCAAAGAAGTGTCAAGGCTTCATCCCAGAAGTGTCATAGCAGGGGTGCTGCACCATACCATTCAGAGATACTGCTGCATCTCTGTGTGTGCAAGTCTGCAGATACAGGCAGGGAAACCACGTACATGGCTGTGTGCTTGAATATAGATTTCAGAGACAGTGTGCATAAATCTGGGTAATTTATACAGCACCACAAATACAAACAGCAACTGCCGCCCCTCTCCTTTCATAAATGCATGTACACAAAAGCACCACTTAAATTCAGACAGGCTTGGTGCAGTGACTACTGTCTGAATTTAAGAAGTGTTTGGACTGTGCACTTAGTCACATGGTCTAAAATTTTGGGTAGACCTGTGTGGTGCCAGGAGTTGGACTCGATGATCCTTATGGGTCCCTTCCAACAGAGGATATTCTATGATTCTATGATTCTACCTCAAGTATGAATAATGCAATGACAAAGTGAGCTGCATTTGTATGGATAACATTAGTATCAGCAGTTAGGAATAATAGTTGTCTAATTGTAGTCTTTCATTGTGTGCTATGTCAAAGTGTGGGCGAGTAATTGCAAACATCAAAACCCTTTCAGAGTGTGTGCAAAGCCCTGACCCCCATCACCTGCCATCAAGCCTGTCTGATCCACCACACACATGCACTTACCAGGCAGATGAATTAGCTAGATGGGCTGTGTTTTATTATTATTATTATTATTATTTTCTCTTTTGTTTAGTATTTTCCTTCCCTCAAGGTTGCATCTGGGTTGTGAAAGGTTGTTAGATATTTTTTTTTATTATTATTGTTATTCATATTTTTCAACATGTATGTGATTGCTTTTTGGGTAAGATAATTTAGATGACAGACATCAACAATTATACAAAATAATATGGCAACCAGCAACTGAAAAAAATAATAATTTATTCTCATGGGCTGCTAAGTGTTAGAATTTGAATATCTTTCTATTAAAATCCTTGGAGACTCAGGGAGAAAGCAGGGAGGAAGGGAGAGGGAAAGAGGGAGAGGGAAATCTGTTCTTTTTCAAATATTACTCATAAGATGGAAGATAAGAGTTTCAGAATGCAAGCGGGACTGATTTCCATTAACATAATACCATTTCTAGTATTATTTTATTAATATAAACATATTGGCTCTGGGAATGCCTCCCAGATCATATAAACCTACTGTATTTGGCATTGGGTTTAGGGGAAAATCAAGGAGAGCGCTAAGAAAAAATGAGCCTATTAGTTATGTTCATTCTGAATTACCAGCTGTACAGTACCTGAGTAGAGCAGCAGATTTGATTATCAAACACAATTAAGGCCTATTTTTGTCGATGTGGACTACAATGTAAGTGCATATTGTATATATCCATCTAAAAGACAGCAACAGCACAATCATGTGGGTTACGTACTCTGTCTTGCTGCTGGAAAGGACTTGCAGTGATTTTCTCCGGTTTACCCTCCCACAGCAAGGCAACCATCTCAGTGCTCTAACAACAGCTATTACAGAGACCACGTCTTGTGCAAGGAGTACATAGGTGCATGGGTAGCTACCTGCTTTATGCCTTCACAGGTGCTCAGCTTTTTTGTTGTTGGTGGTGGTGGTGGTGGTGGTTTTTTTTTTTGTCTCATCTTAAGGACAGGAAGAGAGAAACACAGAGAAACAAAAACAAAAAAGAGAGTAGAGGAAACAGTGATACAAGTTTCATAGCAAGAAGAGAAGTGGTTTCAAAGCATGTACAGTCTTACTGTTGTCAAAACTGTATGTGAGAATCATAGCAAGGGGGACACATTTTGGAGGAATTTCAGGGAACATCCTGAGATGGGATTGCAGCTCTCTTTAAGGAGCTCCTACCATGCATGAAGGGGCAACATGGGAGAAAACAACAAGATACTTGTCTGAAAAATTCAATTACTGAGTGATAGGGGATGTTATCAGAGGATAACCAAAGATGGGAGCTGGCATTTTAATGGCAAATGAGAGATGTTAGGTAGAGGGGAGATAGGCAGTGAAGAGCCTTTCAGAGGTCCCTCTATGGACATTGAACCATAACAGCTACTCGTCAGTGCTATAAAACTACCAGCAGCAGTATCCCCAGGCTGGGAAAGACTCTTCTTGGCAAGCTTGTGTACCATGCCGTGCCATTGGATAGAGCCCATCCTATTGAAAACTGAATCCCTTCGAGTTCCCTGGAACACCAGCAGCTGGAGGGGAAATAACAGTAAAATTCTATGGCTGTAATAAAACGCATTAGCCATCTGAACACTCATTTCAATCAAATAATGCAGCCTATTCATATTTAAACAGGAAATATTCTTTAATGTTTATGGAAATGATCAAATAAAATTTTAAAAATTAAACATGAAATTAAACATTAAAGTGAAATTCCAACATTTGGCACTTGGGATGCCATTTCCAACCCACGACTGATGGCTGCAGTCAGCAGGGTCTACCCTCTTACCCTCCCTTCCACACAGTTCAACACGGCCAAGTGCAAGGTGTTGCACTTGGGCTGGGGCAATCCCAGGTATTTAGATAGACTGGGCAAAGAAGAACTTGAGAGCAGCCCTGCAGAGAAGGACTTGGGGGTCCTGATGGACAAGAAGCTGGACATGAGCCAGCAGTGCGCACTTGCAGCCTGGAAGGCCAACTATGTCCTGGGCTGCATCAAAAAAGGGGTGGCCAGCAGGGAGAGGGAGGTGATTGTCCCCCTCTACTCTGCTCTTGTGAAACCCCACTTGGAATGCTGCGTGCAGGCCTGGGGCCCCAAGCACAAGAAGGATGTGGAGCTCTTGGAACGGTCCAGAGGAGGGCCACTAAGATGATCAGAGGGCTGGAGCACCTCTCCTATGCAGAAAGGTCAAGGGAACTGGGCTTGTTTAGCTTGGAGAAGAGAAGGCTCCAGGGAGACCTCATTGCGGCTTTCCAGTACTTGAAGGGAGAATATAAACAACAGGGGGAACGCCTGTTTACATATGTTGGTAGTGATAGGACAAGGGGGAATGGTTTGAAACTAAGACAGGGGACATTTAGGTTGGAAATTAGGAGAAAGTTTTTTTCATTCAGAGGGTGGTGAGGCACTGGAACAGGTTGCCCAGGGAAGTTGTGGCTGCCCCATCCCTGGAGGCATTCAAGGCCAGGCTGCGGCTCTGCTCTAGTGGTTGGCAACCCTGCCCAGAGCAGGGGGGTTGAAACTAGATGATCTTTGAGGTCCTTTTCAACCCAGGCCATTCTATGATTCTATGATTCTATGATTCTTTTCTTGTTCTCTGCCACATCAGAAAGGAGAATATTAAAATATTCTTATGGAGGTTGAGTGTGGCGTAATGACCACACAGACACCAGGGTTTCTTTAGGGATCAATAACTTTAACTACCACTTTATTGAGGACAGGCTCCCTTTTTATACCATTAGCTGTACAAGCGGTACTTTCCCACTAGCTGTTCATTGGTCAACAACTTTGCCCGGCAACAGCAAACACTTAGCAACTTCCTTGTCTTAACGGTTGGAGAAGAAGCAGTTTGAGACAGCCAGATGTCTTGTGAATCACCCTTCTTTGTTCCTTCTAATTTCTTTACATTCCTCATGGCCTCATCATTATGAGTATGATGGTATCACCAACTACAAGGGCTTGTCGACCCCCGTGGTGATATTCCCATAGTTGAGCAGCCATGTACTAAGGGAAGTGGGTGAAGTGTAGTACTATTTGTCAGTACTATTTGTCATGAATATGCTGGGAATATTCTGAAAGGGTATGAACCTCCAAGGCTCCCAGACAGATACCCAGTCCATGTGTGCATGGACGCAGCTTGGATTTAACCAGGTGAAAAAAACTGTTAGAATCTCAAAATAGAAACAATAGTAGAAAATAATTTATAATACGTAAGTTTCACCAAAAATAAAAATCAAGACACACTGCTGGAGCACCTCTGCCATAAGGAGATGTAGCCCATGAAGGCTCCATGTAAGTCCATGGCTCCATGTAAGGAACAGAACTGAAACAAGCAAGCAATTAGTAAATATAAAAGGATGATTAGCTAGTTAGGCAGTAGGATGAATCATTATCTAGGTATTAAGAACAGAATAGATTAGTTACTCAATATTATCTGTTAGTCAAAGAAGAAGTAGTCTGAGTCTGTAAGATATACTATCAGGAGCCAAGAGGTGAAGAATAGGTGAAAACTAAGTAACAAAAACTTGCCAGACATCCTGTCTCGGGCAGGAAACAGATGGACAACAAGGACACAAATTAGCTCAGATTGATAAGGACATTGCAAACTTGCAAAATCACTACATTCTAGATAAAGGGTGAGAAGTATACTATGAGGAAGACATACGGCCTTCCTCCCAAAGACCACTGCCCACGTCCTTAAGACCCCTGCCCACAATTCTTGGAAGAATCTGTGCAAGTGCAAAGGACTGATAAGCTAATTAGCATAAGAAGCATGAGTAGGCAGGTTTAGATAATGAATATGTATAGGTGTTAATTGAATATTCGTAGTTCTGCTGTATAAATAGGAGATAGTTTGTCACTTCGGGTATGCACGTTAGGTGGAAGGATCCCCCGTGCATCCAGTGCTGTCAATAAAGAATACTTCGTCACTAAGAAGAAATTTTGACTTCATTCTTTAAATCAGAACAGAGCAGAAGAGAATCAAATAGAATAATCTGAAGGAATTGGGTTTACATTAAAACAACAACACAGTTCCTCTTTAAATGCTCAGCTAATGCAGTGAAAGAAAAAGTAATGTTTTCAAAATATATGACTATATGAAGTACTGTTATTATTTTAAGGAGAAAGGAGGCCACCAGGTGCCTGTGCAGACCCCCTTGGCAGCCAATGCCCCTCCACCGTACAGAGGTGTTACTACTGACTACCGCCCCTGTTTGCCATATGTCATCCCCTTTTGTTCACTGCCATTTACATGCTGGCAGGTTGGCTTTTTATTAAGGTAAGGGTAGGCTGAAGATTCCAGATGTGGGTGCTTGAGAGACCCTCCCCTTCGTGGCAAGCTCAGCTTTCTCAGTTTCAGCTCAGGCTGACATTATATCAAACTGCGTTTCTCCCCAGTGGGGACAACCACAGATTATTTACAAGATACAATAGGAATGTCACACTAAATGAAGACGAAAGATGTGCAGGAAGCGTGATTGCTGTCTGAGCCTTCTTAGGAACTGCTTATTAAGGAAATTGTCCTTTTAAGCAGGAAACAGACACCAGAATTGGCCATATTAGGTGGTAGGGATAGGACCTGACCTGCTACCAAGCACCATCTATTGATAATGCTCCTCCAGTGGTAATAATGTAGATGCTAATGAGCACATTAATAATGTATGTCAGCGTGTACGTTTATTATGTCCCCTATTCAAAGGGTTGAAAATGTTTACCAACAAGAAATTGTGAAACCCCAAAGAAGCTCTTTCCTCCGTGTGTTACCATAAGCAAAGGGACTTTTGTCAACTGCGATAGCAAAGGGAAGTGGCAGTGAAACTGCTGGATTCCAGTCACTACAGTGTTGCTGATTCACGGTGTGAACTTGGGGGAGTTATTTCAGTGCTCTGAGTCCCAAGTTCACGATCTGTAAAATTAAGATAATTATATTTACAGTGAGTGCTTACCTCATAGAGCTGCTGTGAAGATTAATTAACGCATATATATTTACAAAGTGCTTTGAGAACTTCAGGTGAAACCTGCTGCATATGTGCAAAATATTAATTCTGTAAAATATCTTGAAGCCTCAGGAGCTGCAGAGTCTTATCAGCTGTCACCACGTTTTTGAATGCTTTTACTCTTTGTCTAAGGAAGTTCTTTTGTAGGTAGCAGTTTCATATTGTGTTAATGGTGGAATACTTTGCAAATAATAGCTTTTCCCAGTTCCTTTTGAATTGTTTTCCTTCTCATGTACTAGGTACAAGAAGATTATGGGTCCATTGAGCAGTAATTTTAGATTGTTATTAAGACGCATCTTTTGAGATTATTTTATTTTACCTCTGTAGATTTTATCACAAAGAAAATCTGTGTTTATTTGATATTGGTTGTTCCAGCTGTGTTGGTTGTTTGTGATTGGTTAGATAAACTATGATATATATCTGTAACACTTCCAGCATAACACACCTGCAGGCACGGTTAAGGATCAAAGACTACATGTTTAATTTATATGCCATGGGTGGGATTCAGGTCTCCTAAATTTAGCCATGTGAATATTAACTGCTTAAGTCTAAAGTAGTCACTTTAACTTACTTTATACTTAGTTGAAAGAGATGGGCACTTGCCCAGAGCAGTTTTCCCAGTCTTTCTTAGATAAGTGTTGATAGATGAATCAGCCTTTGAAGGCACAAATACCTCTGTTGACTGTAAAGGGACGTGGGAGTGATGTACGCAGATTCAGCTGTCTGATGTGGTATTAAAAGGCTGAGTCCTGTTCCGTAGACCCTAATGATGCTCCTTGCCCTGGCAGGAGAAGCAGAGTTACATCAAAATAGGGGGTGGCTCATTTGAGCAGTAACGCAGCTCCAGATTGAGACACTGCCCTGTAGGTTTGCAGATGCGGATGTCTGCATGAGCGTGAGGAGTCTACGCTCCCACTGCGGTCCAGGGACATCTTGGCAGAGTAGCATGGAACCTAGAGATCAATGCAGATGGCTAGTAGAGGTGTCCACCACAGGGTAAGCAGAATAGCTGGCTGGGCTCCTCTGACTCGTACAGCTCTCTCTCTGCTATCTCTTGCAATCTAAACAGCCAGCCCATCTGTAGATACAAAAATATGTGTTTAAACCTGCAACCTCAATCTCAGCGCAGAAGTATGATTTTATTAAGAGTGATGGTTTCTGCACTACTGAGTAGTCTGTAAGCATCTCGGTGTTTGTAAATCAGCTTCAAAGAGTGCCAGGACTTGATAACACAAAACCCATATGCATTTACCAGTTCTTATCTCTGCCTATCTCAGCTATTCTATAATTGTGCACTTTAGTTGTATTATGTCTAAAGTTCTTAAATTATGGTATTTCCACCCACTCTCTTTTAAGATAACTTTCCCATCTTCAGAATTCAATGCAAAGAAGCCATTCAGCAGAATTTTTCTTCCTTAATTTTCCTCTTACATGCAGTTAAAGCCCTGTGAATCACATCATTCAATTCTTCCATCTCTTGGTGCTTATAGATACACCTCCAGATAACTTCCACATCCATATACACAAGCTTTCTTCCTAATGTTTGCCATTAATAGCATTCATTCTAGTCACCTTTGCAAAATTTCTGTCTCCAAGATCTGTGAAAGAGTGAAAAGAATATTTACACATGCACAAAGCTATATACACAGGTGACTTGAAGCCAGTGTGTTCAACTCATGGCAGGAAGCAAACAAGTAGCATATATCTAAACATCTTCATATACCTTGTCTATTTCAGAGTACCAACTGACAATCTATCTTTATATGCATACTCACACACAGACATATGTATGCATTTATATATATAAATACATATATATAAAAATTTGCACTGGAGACTTGGGGAGAAGAATTCTTTTGATTTTCTCTGGACATCTGATGCTCCTTAAGGCAGTTGTCATCCCACATTAATTTGTCTTGTTCTGCCTCAGTGTTGTCGGAAAGGGAAACGGTCCCGAGTAACGATGCAACCTTGATGCGAGTATAATCGTCCTCCTTTATTGCAGGTTCTCACAGAGTATATATAGGCAACTAACTACAGCATGCGCCGATAACAACTTATCATTGGTCTAGCTTCTCCATGCACTTGTCTCTAGCTTGTTTCCTCATTATCTCTAATACAAGGACGTGGGAAGCAGCACAAAGCCACCTGCAAATTCCTTACCCACAATTCCCCCTTTTTATTTAAAATCAACCGAATGCTTTCTATACATTTTTCTATCAAGCACTGCAAACATTACAATAAGCAACGTGGTGAAAATCATATACAAATTATGACTGTAAAGTAGCGTGCCTACTAGAATCTACACCAATCAACAAGCCACTAAGCACTAGGGATGGTGCTTCACCGCGATGCTACTTCTCACTCACACAGCACAATCACACAAAGAGGCCTCTTTCACTTTTCATTCATACCACAAGAAAATATCACTTAAGATAATTTGTCCACGGCTTCAGGAGGTCCATGTCTACTCCCGTGGTGAGCGGCTGAGAGTGGAGACCCCTCCGAGGAAAATGCTCGGGGTGCACCTAGGGGCGTCCGTTCCACAGCCGAGCAGAGCTGCTCCTGGCACAAGGAACGATGCTATTATAGTTTTGTATAATTACACCAAAGAGATGCATTGCAATAAGGAGCGAGTGTGACACTGACCATTTGTTTCATGGTTTGGTTTTTGCCCATGTAATTGAACCTTACACATGATGTGGCTGCTACACTTCCCAGGATATCTAATTCCTGTGGCTCTAGGGGCGCTCGCAGCAAGTAGACAGTCCAATCATTGTTATCTGCCAGGATCCCCACCAGACATGTCATAAAGGGGTCATTAGCACTAGCCAGGGACAGGCACATCGCTTCTTGTCCTGTCATGTTGGTGAGGGTGACCCCGATGTTGTGGCATGGTTGGATGGAGACCCAGGGCTGGCAATAACCGATGGCAGCGGCGATTGTGAGGAGGAGGCCAACCATGGCCTTACCCCCTTGCTGGTACCCATCTTGGTCCGTGACCTGTGGAGACACAAGCATACCCTCGACCCCAAGTTATTAGAGGCTGGGGTCCCTCCCAGAGACCTGTATTTCAATTTTTTACCATCACTAAGGCCTGCTCTGATTCTGGCACCCGTGGCAGTGCGGAATTCATACTTATGTAATGTTTTACTATGGGTGGCACCTCTTTGTGAGGAAAGGGTAATGCTAGGTGATTCATTATGTAAAGTGCCTTCCCCAACCTGTTCTGTGGTGTTTCCTGGGTGTCTACTGAGGCAGTAACTGGTCATCTCTGTGAGGAGCAACTGGCAGTCCAAAAGCTTAGCTGTAGGATAAGTGATCATCATGGTATGAGTGACAGCTTCTCTCCCCTCTATCCTTTGACTATTTCAGTCAATAATGATAAAGTGTATTATGTTTCTCTGTATCACTGAATAAATCCTTAATGATAGCCAAGACTTCAGCGCACTAAGTACTATATAACTGTTACAAGAAGGAAAGCAGGAAGACACCATTGTTAAGAAAAATCTTGGGTGGCAAAGTCCTTTTTCACTGCCCGTTTCCTGAATATACTTTTAAAATAAAATATTTAAAATTAGAAAAATAAAGTTCCACCCTCATATTACCTGGATTACTACAGCCGTGTAGGTCATAGCAAGAAAAGAATTTTGAACACTGGACAACACTTAACAAAATACCATACCAAAACACTCAACACCTAGTAAAGTTATATTATCAATTTGTTTTTGATTTCCAAATAGATTTCCAAAATACATCTGCAGCATTTCATTTTTTTCCTTGAAGGTTTCTGCAGAAAACCTGACTTTTCTGCAATTCTAAAAAAATACTCTTTAATATCACAAATATTCAAAAGACATAGATGTGTCCAAAACTCAGAAGTCTGTATACTTGAGATCCTACCATGTCTTCAGAATCCCTCTGGATTCCTTCAGGAAAAAAATATAGCGATGTGAGAACGTTAATGAAACAGTAAGAAAGCACTAAAAGATTCCAAACTTTGAATATAAAGATTGACTAGACCGTTATCAACAGGAAAAGAAAGACTTTTTCAAAACTGCATACTAAAAGAATTCTGTAAAAATCCTTGGAGAACAGTCTCTCACTATTAATGCACCCTTAATAAAAAATATATCACTAAAAATAGTGTTGAACACAAAGACAAATGTTGTATATTATTTGAGATAGTTATGAAGTTTTAGAGGTAGATGACTAAATCAGTTATTTGGAAGAATTACCACTACAGCTATTGGTGTAAACAGTATTACATTTTACCTACATAGTGTTCATATCTGTGCAAGAGTGCAGAGAGCAGGAAGAACATTTCTCACCTAACAGAAACTATATTAATTCAATGTCTTTGGTCTGCATCAGTTCTAGACATGGGGGCAAGGGGAAGAAAATTAGGAAGGCAAGACAAATCAACCCCATTTGTGTATGCAGGCAAGTAAGAGGCAAAATGCACCAGCCAAATTATAGACTAAGGGTGACTGGGCTCACTGCACAATCCTCAGGACATGGCTAGATCAGATGGGTAATACCCAAACACTCTATAGGCTGAAAATGAAACATCAGAAATCCTGTACAGTAGTTTCCACAATGTGAATTCAGTCATCTTGCCTTACGTATTCACAACGGTGCTGTGTTGTTGCACAAGCACTTTCATTCCTGTTCACCATGTCCATCAGATTTGGGGGTTCCATTAAGAAGAAAAGCAGTAACTAATAGCAGCGCAAGGCTTTGTCACTAGTGAACAGAGTATGTTAACTGGCTAACGCTTGTGAAGTGTTGGCTGTTCCAAACAGTAACCATTTCAGAAACAGCGTCACCACCAGAACCTGATGGTATTCAAAGCATCTGTTAATACACAAATGGAATCAGAATTTTTCTATCCTTTAGGTAGTCTCCAAATTTCTCAAGGTACCACTGGTGGTGTTGCTTTGCCTGAGAGACCAAGATAAAAAGTGTACACAATGCAAATGCAAGGCTTTTGATGGTGCAGCAGGCAAGGGCAAACCCAAACCATTCCAGGATCCCTCCAAAAAAGTTGGCTCCACACTCAAACATTCCTCCTCTTGGTATCTTGTAACCAGTTTCCCCTGGTTTTCTCTTTTTTTTTTTTCTTTTCTTTTTGTCTCTTTTTCCCTCTTTTTTTTTCTTTTTTTTAATTTTTTTTCGATTTTTTTTCATTTTTT
>NW_023305407.1:0-1180 GCF_011077185.1 Oxyura jamaicensis | reverse complement strand
CTAGTTTTGGAAAGGAACGCTTGGCTTCCAGGAAGTAAATATCCATACGAGTTTTCCTGGAAATTGTCACTGAAGGTGAAAATTCCTAACTGAATGGCAGTTCTGGTGATCCAAGGTGAAGATGACAGGCACTGTACAAAGAACAGTTATTTTCTGAAGAAATGCATGCACGTAGTGATCTTGTCTGGCTCTCGGCCTGTGAAGGTCCAAAACCCCTGCAACCTGTAAGAATAGCTTGATTAATAGCTGATTGTAATTATTTCCTTCATGGCAGTCATGCCTGGAGAATGAACAACTCTCTTCAGTTTGTTCCAATCCAAATGGCACATACTTCAAGAGCAATTTTCAGATGAATATATGACTAAGAAATGCTGTGCAATGGCTGCATATCCTCTCCTTTCTTGCTGTCCGAGAATGCATAGCCACCTTGAGGCTAATTTGAGCGAGAAGGACTGCTAAGAGCAAGTCTTTTCAGAGTGCTCAGCATTGAAGAACCAAAGTGACTGAGGTCCTGAGTGGCTTGCCCAACGTTCTTGCACAAATTTGTGCTCAATCCAGAGAAATCCATTTGATTTCTGATTTTCACCTTGATGGCCTATGTGCTGCATTAGTGACATTGAATCAGTGCAAAAGCATTGCAAAGGCAGATGAGGTGACTTCTTCCTGCGGTTCCTCCTTCATTTCTTTCTAGGTGAAAGGCCTGAGTCTGCATTGCAATGGTTTTGGAAAGCAGCTAGCAATTTGATAGCTCAGCATACTTGGGACTTCCCTGTGTAACTTTGTGGAGGGAAGAGTGCTGAGTGGCTGGGGGAACAATTCTGGCTGTATGCCTCATCTTGATCCGGAAGCTCCTGGGGAGAAGGAAACAAGGACAGAACAGTCCTCAGCTACTTCATCGTTCTCTGCACTTCTTGTCAGCAGCCTATCCAGATGCTTTCATTTCTGTGAGGATCAGAGAAGCCAGTTGCAGGGCTGGTCGAAGTTCCAAAGTGGCAAAAATGCATTGCTGAGCATAGCTCAAGTGAGAACATGAAAATCTCGGCTGAAGTTGGTGCAGCTGCAATCTGCAGTGCATAAGGACCCCTGTGCGTCAAAGTTTGGCTTCAGCTCCGGGAAGTGATGAATCCAGTTAGGCAAGTCTTTTTTGTACAACTGAATTGGAAGTCTCTCGTGAAAGCTC
>NW_023305406.1:0-15769 GCF_011077185.1 Oxyura jamaicensis | reverse complement strand
TTTTTTTAGGAAACTGCAGACTTTTGCATGGGACGCTGCGCAAGCCTCTGATAACCAGCAAAGAGATCCACCAAATAAGGAGAAAAGGGGAGTTGAAGGACGACCGAAGGACAAAGCCTGGGAGGAAGACTACGAGCCTTCAGCACAAGAGACCCCCAGAAAGACCACCAGGGACTGATACGCATGCATCCGGAGAGGGTTTGGATTCCAGGAACTAATTATAATAACCCTGCCTTTTCTAGGAATAGTGATGAATATGTATTAGTCTAGGAGCATAAAAATCAGCCACCTGATGTAACAGGTGTGTGTCCTGGTGGAGCAGCGACTCCCGGCGCACCCAGCGCTGTTTGCTTGCCTCTATTCGCTTAATAAATTACAAACTTTAATTGAAATCCTATTTGGGACTCAATTTTTACCACAAGGTAAAAATACCCCGCTGCCTGCATTGGTATACACTCAACCCCAAGACTGGTATTTTCATGATGTCTGTGCTTCCTCTGTGCTTCTTTGTGTTGGAGATGGGTTTGTCTTAAACTGCAACGAGGTTTTTCTTCGCATGAGATTTGCTTTTCTTACAAGCCACTGAAGCATGCAGGTGATCTGGGGTTAAATTGATTACTTTAAATGTGATAATAAAGCAGTCACAGGTCTTACACAGATCTGCATCAAACTGGTCAGGCTCTGAGTAATCTGTATCATTGTTTGGTGTATGTGGTCAGTTTGAGCACATCAAAAAGTTTATTTCCATTTAAAATATTTTCAGATATTTTGCTTGAAAATGCTAGACATAACCATAAGAAAACAGAAGTTGACCTACCTGTGCAGAGAAGCCAGAGAAGAATCCATACCAGAAATGCACCAATGTGAAGGCAAAATTCTTATAGAAGTATTTGAGGAACTTGCACATGCGAATGTACAACCAGCGGCCATGGAATAAGAGCAGGTGCTGCAGATAGTGGAACTGCAAACGAGATGTCACTGGACAAAATCGCCTGCATCCCTTCCTGGCCACTGCTACCAACCCCGATGTGGGCAGCTGCAACAAGAATGTCATGTCAGTACAGTGAGGGTTTAGGTAACGCTACTTAAAAGAATTCCCCCCATTGAGACACTGTGTTAATTCCCTTCCATCCTGCATAAAAAAAATCATATGTAAAGATATTCAGGAAAAAAATAATTGGGGGGGGACCTAATTCTTTCAGCAGCGTTATGATTTTAGCTGTGTTGATACATTTTTAATAACTGGCTTGTATTATCTGAATGGAATGACACCCTCACTGGCAATTCATGTTTTCTTTCTTAATGTTTTCCAACAGCATAAATCATTGCTGCTGTTAGAAATTAAAAGTATTTTTTCATATTGTAATATGAATTGTATTTACATGCAAGCATATCCTTCCAACAACGTTAAAACATCACTCCAGACAAGCAAAACCTTTAAGTTGTCAAACCCACTATAGATTTCTCAGCCACAGTGGTACAGGGCAGACTGTAGCCTTTTTACATTTCTTGAGCTTTATTAGTTCAATCAAATAATTAGATAGAAGAGTCATGTCTCTTTTAATAGCAACTTGGTAAATTTATGTGCATTTTTAATAAACCCAAGTTGCTATTAAAAGAGACATGACTCTTATTAAAAATGCACATAAATTTAATGTGACAGCTAATTATACAGCTTTAACTAATGAGGACAATCTTGATGGCTGAAGGTTGGTAAGATTTGGAGGTTTCCATGGAACAGTGAGTTGATAAAATCCCAGAGTCCCAACCGTCTTGTAGTGGTAGGGTTAGTTTCTAATTATCCTGTACATTTTAACTTGCTTTTCTTATCCTTTCTTCACTGTCTGCCTGACTTATCTCCCTTGAAGCTCCCTACTTAGCCTTTTCTTTCTTAATTAAATCGCTTCAGTTAATCAATTCTTGCAAATTAACACAAGGAAGATTAGCAATAGGCCCTTCTGATGAAACAAGCAAGCAATTAGTAAATATAAAAGGATGATAGCTAGCTAGGCAGTAGGATGAATCATTATCTAGGTACTAAGAGTAGAATAGATTAGTTACTCAATATTATCTGATAGTCAAGGAAGAAGTAGTCTGAGTCTGGAAGATATACTATCAGGAGCTAAGAGGTGAAGAATAGGTGAAAACTAAGTAACAAAAGCTTGCCAGACATCCCATCTCAGGCAGGAAACAGATGGACAACAAGGACACAAATTAGCTCAGACTGATAAGGACATTGCAAACTTGCAAAATCACTACATTCTAGATAAAGGGTGAGAAGTATACTATGAGGAAGACATACGGCCTTCCTCCCAAAGACCACTGCCCACGTCCTTAAGACCCCTGCCCACAGTTCTTGGAAGAATCTGCGCAAGTGCAAAGGACTGATAAGCTAATTAGCATAATAAGAGTGAGTAGGCGGGTTTAGGTAATGAATATGTATAGGCGTTAATTGAATATTCATTGTTCTGCTGTATAAATGTGAGATAGTTTGTCACTTTGGGTATGCACGTTAGGTGGAAGGATCCTCCGTGCATCCAGCGCTGTCAATAAAGAATACTCCGTCACTAAAAAGAAATTTTGACTTCGTTCTTTAAATCACTGAATAATCTTAATTATATATAGTTAGGGATCTCTTTCATAAAATCACTGAGGTAATACAGCATCAAATGATGCTCAGACATGAAGGGGCCTAGAGGCCTGTGTTTTACAACACAAGGCAGATAACTGACAAAGGGCCTCACCACATGGAAATGTTAAAAAAAAATCATGGATCATTATACAGACTTCTTATAGGTATGACAATTTTTTTTCTGCATGGGCGATAGGCCCTGTCTAAAACAAGCTTGTTTGTTCTTTGTATTACCATTGTGATGATGGCCATACAGACATACCCACTTGTTGCACCCCAGGGGGCTTTTGTCTAATTTGAAGGTAAAAAACAAGAAACCTAGGACACAACCACTTGATGCCACAACAGGATCATACCGAAGCCCCTCAGAGATGCACTGCTGATGCCAAGCCAGTTAGCAAACATGACATCAACTCAGTTTGCTGGAGCATGCCATCTGTCAGCTATTACTCACTTTTGAACATACTAACATCATTGGCGCAATCTCCAATGGCCAGGGTCACCGCTTTCTCGTACTTCTTCACGAGCTCCACCACCTGGGCCTTCTGCAGTGGAGTCACCCAGCAGCAGATCACTTTGCACATGCAGGCAGTTTGCACCAGTTCCAGCTCCAGGTTCACTTCCAGCGCGTAGGCCTGAGAAGAAAGGACAAAGACAATACCTAGCAGTTTGTGCCATACTGGCATCAACCTGTGGCCTGACAAAGAGGATGCAGTGGCAGGAAAATGAGACCTTGGATTTGCATTCAGCACAAGGAAGGTATGAGATACCTGAAAGATCTCCAGGGCCAGGCTGATGCAGTAGGTGTTTTTCTCATCAAAATGCCCATTGCATCTCACTGCTGTAAGTAACCCTGATACACCTATGAGCTTGGGCCTTGGTACCATCACACAATAGAACAACAGCTATTCTGGCTGAAGTATCCTGACGGTGCAGCAGAAGAGGGAGCACTGCACTCATGCAGCTGCTACTGGGCCTGAGCTAGCCCTGCCCATCTCCATGCCTTTGCTCATCCTTCTTGGTTTATTTGTTAAGCTCTGCTAGATTTGTGATATAAATATAACAGATTTAAACTTGGAACTACTTAAAGGAAAGAAAAATGCTCACAGAACAGCTTTAGCTCGGGTGAGCATAAGAAGAAAAAAAAAAAAAATAGAGCAAATGCAACTTTGCTCTGAGTGCTGACCTTTCAAATCAGTCAGCCACATTATTTCTATTCAGGAAACATATAGATAAATGGATGTCTGGTCACCCCTCCAGCTCTACATGAGAAGGAGCAGTCAGCTTTTCATAGTTCTTTCAAATTGTGGGTTTTGGCTCCATTCTTTGTTTATGTCTCTTCTCAGTAGACATTCATGGAAGGAATCTACACAAATCTCTCCTCCACAGAACCATCACAGCAGGCCCACAGCCCTTTCTGTGTAAGGCAGACGATCCTTTGGCCTGATGTCTTTTTTCCTTAAAGCCAAGAGCTGTGAGTCACCAGTGCCTCTGTTTCCCTCCCATTAGTGGTGGGCAGGGAACAAGAGACCTTTCTTAACTTGGTTTTAGGGCACATGCCAGTCACTGCAGCTAGAGACGCAGCATCCTGATTGCAAGGCACCAGCAAAATATCACCACATAGTAACTGTATTAATGGTATGGCACACAGATCAACTAGCTGTATGATGATGCCATTTCAGATGCTGCTGTGCTCTGCTCTTTCTGTTTCAGCAAGACTGTGTGTGTACACAGTTCCAGTGCTGCCACATAGCAATAAAGCACTGGCCAGATGCTGTGTTTGAGTGGGATGCTAACAGGACTATTACCACTGTTCAAGTTCTAGGTTCACAGAAATAAATCACATATAGTTTAGTCTGTACTCTTATTGTGGCCCCCACCCAGTAGAGAGCCATGGCCATGGTGAGAATGGCTTAGTATTCAGGATCTGTGCTGCAGGGTTAAGGTACAGAGTTGGAACAGACAGGGGCTCAAGGCCTGGTGGGATGTCAGAGGATTTGCCCATGTTGATGAGTCCAACTCGATAGAGTTCGTCTGTTTTGCAGAGATCTAAAGGGGATTAAGACCCTAGAGTTAAGGAGGGAGGGAATGTAAAAGTGGGAGGGAGCATACCTGACAAAGTAGATACTGCCTACAACTGTCCCTGTTAATCCAGGGTCCATATATATTGCACATAAGCCAAATATGGAGCAAAATGAGATTTTTGAATAGTAATTTGCAGGGCTAGTATAGAACTGGAGGTTAAATTTACTGGATTGCTGTCAAGAGAAGTAGCAACCATTGGAAAGAGAAGCATCTTGTCTCTTAGTACCCCAAATCCATCAACAGTCTCTGCAGACTTTTTACACCCATGACAAAAGCTCACATTCTCACTCAAAACGGCCTGCAGCTTTTCAGAACCAACAGTTTAAGACAGCAAGACAAGTCACCATGATGGGCGTAAGCAGAAAATCTCCCCTAATCAAGCTTCACAAGAACCACAGAAAAAAATAATTCTACCAAAATAAAAAAACTCAAAACACCCTTCAGTCTGCATACTTGGAAGTACCAAGATGTTTCATGTTGATTCAAAAAAAAATATTTCTTCCCCTCCCCCCTCCAAAAAAGCCTCAAACTGTAGTTCTGAAGAAGAATATTGAGACATTTCATTTAGAATATTCTAGGGGGGGAAATCATTTTGGTATTTCATAAGCAAAACTATTTCATTCCGAACATGAAATAATGAGACACTTAATTTTTCTCAAAAATTCTCTGCTTGTTTTTTGGATGAAATGTTTTACAACTACTTTTGGTCTCCTGGAAACACCATTGTTTCAGCAAGGTTGCTATTTCTGAAAAAAAAAATCATTGGATTCTATTCACAGTTCTTTCCAATTTAATGCTTTTTCTAGAAGCTTATGTTTCCTCCTTTTCCATTCTGCAATATGAATGCCAGGACCAAATTGAAACAGAACTAAGATCAACATTAGCATTAAAGTTCCTGGAAACTGGGACCAAATTTTTTTCAAGCATTCTTCACCAGGACAGTTGACTGTACTAAAGTGACATCTTTTCACAGCATAAGACAGAGACTACAGGATCCTCATTGTCACCTCTCCAATGGCAACGGATGCTATTGTCATACTGCTTCCAGCCTCAGGACAGGAATTAGGAACAGGAACCAGCTACAGTTATCTGGTTTAATTCCAGTTAAGTGGAGCTTTGTCTAGCTGGCAATGAAGCAAAGCCCTGTAAGTTTGTCATTTGTGCAGTTTTTCAGAGGAGAGACAATGAGAATATGGGTCCTAGCAGAATCATCTCACCAGTGAAAGAGAATGGAAACATCCAGAACTGTAGCCCCTTTACCTTTCTTGTCTCCAGTGAGAACCCATATCTTAATGTGGGCTTCGGCAAGAGTCTCAATTGTCTGTGGGACCCCATCTTGTAATTTGTCCTCAATTGCTGTGGCACCTAGCAGCTTAACAGAAAACAACAAGGAACTGGTAAGTATTCCCACGTGAGTAAAGGAGAAAGCATTAAACCTGTGTAGTTACTCAAGCAAGCACAAATGAGATCCAGGAATAAGGTTGCATTGACTTTCATTATTTCTCAGGAAATTTACTGTACAGAGTAGAGCCCTGATCCTGCAAATGTTTTATTTTGTAATCCCCCAGATGCAGCTGGATCATGAACACACCTGAAATTATTTGCCACGTTTGCACACCTACAGGTCCATGTTCTTCCACATGTCGCCTTCACAGCAGCTATAGAATTAACACAGGGATGAAGACAGATGGGAATTCCTGTCCCCAAACCTCCATATGCATCCTCTAACATTGAGTTTGCTTCCAGCCATATACTGCAACTGTCATATGGCTGCAATGCATTTTCTCCAGACCACAACACACCCATCCCCACCCCCTACTCCACACCACCACACAACACTAAACCACAGACTGCTCAAGAAACAAACCTTTGTTATTTCAAAGTTACTGCTTTCTCTGCATTTTGGAGATACTTGGTGGCTTTAACCTGTTGTCAAAGAGACATGAAGGTTTCACTGCTAGGTCAGGTTTAGGCAGCATCTGCTACTACATACCTCCTGCTGTTAGGAGGGCTGGCTTTAAGAACAAGATCTGAGTTGGTTTCCTGGGATGTTCGTCATTCCTCAGCTATGAGTGTTATTAATGCACTCAACAACTCTAAGTAAATTTTCAATAGGCTTTTGAAAACTATGCAATCCACATTTTGCAGCAGTAGTCCCTGGTCCAGCTAGTGAGAGCTTAAATGTTTGTAAGCATACTAAGCCACCTACTGGAGTACCTGTTCATTCTTGGCAGCCTGAGTCTGACTTGGAAGCCCGGAGATGGACACTGATGTCAAATGCACCCAGGAACACTGACTAAGAGCTTGCATTCCCACATCCATTATCTTTAATTTTTAGGTCGATCAAAGCTAAATAGTACTTTTACTACTATTCCCTGAATATAACCATGTTCCATCCTTATTTCCCCTTGCTGTCCTTATATACTTACTCACTCTAAGGACCCTTGGCAGGGGTCTGCTACATACAGGGACTTCTGCTCTTGACATCAACCAGACTGTGATACTTGGCAGTCTTCTATGCCTACACAAGACTCCTGTGCTGACTCTGGCCCTTGCATCCATTCTCTGTCACAAGCCAGGCACTCCTACACCCACTCTCTGTCCTTCTGTGCAGCACCTTCTGGAAGTAAAATTTCTGTACAGGGTACAGAGAAGGGTCTGGTGTAAACTGTTTCCTTCTGAACCATGCTTCTTCTTCCTGTGAGCCAGTGACTTCTCTACTCAGGCCATGAGCTTCATAATCATTACGTGCAAAGCAGCTGTCTCCTTGACCTCCTGAACCTCCATGTCTTTCCTGCTTTGGACATGACCCACACAGTGTTTGCACAACATATTCTCTGGACTGCAGGATTAGCATTTCCCACTACTCTGTTGAGACTGAGAGGGCAGCAGGCTCTGCCCCATGGACTATGCAACTTCCAGAGGTCAGCTGCTTCTAGGCTCACATGTACTTCTTCCCAGGCCCTCCTGGCATCCTGAGTATACAGCTAATGGAAGGAGCAACAGTGCAGCTCCCCAGCTTTCCAAGATCTCAGGAAAGCATTACTGTGAGTGCAAAAGCTGAATTGCTTCCTCTCAGATCCCACACATCCTTTTCATTCATTATTCATGGCTGTAAAACACAGGCAAACCCCAGGGCTGTAACAACACTCATGGAGAGAAGAATGACTTGAAGATCACAAGTTTATTTCAGATTGACACAAACATCTTCATGGACATCATCCTCCCATCCCGCCCAAGGCTGCAAGAACAAAGACGACGCCCTCTGAAATGGAGGGGGACCTGGGGATTATTCATTGACTTGCATTTCAAAGAGAGGAAAAGAAATAGATCAGCCATTTGCACATATAAAGGATAGTGTTGTGGTTTAACCGGCAGCAGCTAAACACCACACAGCCGTTTGCTCACCCTCCCCCCTCCCTCTCTGAGATGGGGGAGAGAAAAGGGAAAGTGAAGCCTGTGAGTTGAGATAACGACAGTTTTTTAAGATAGGAAATAATAATAATAGAATAATAATAATAGTGTGTACGAAACAAGTGATGCACAATACAATTGCTCACCACCCGCTAACCAATGCCCAGCCCATCCTTATAAAGAACAAATTGAAAAGACCTCTCTTACATTCTGGGTCTAAAACTTTACATCAGTCAGGCAGTTGTTTGCCAGGTTCACATTTCTCAACATGCGGTTCAGAATATTAAGGCCTAAATAAAACACACTGAACTCTGCCTTGAGTTTCAGAGCTGCACTCAGCTTGTTCAGGGGCTGATCTAAATGCACAGTGTGAGCACAATCACTCATGACATCTCTCCAAGTCCTTGTAAGTATGCTTTCTGCAGATGTACAATTGACAGTACATTTCTCAGTGTTTGACGGTACAATTCTCAGTGTTTGGTGGAATAACCAAGACTCCTTTCTGCAAAATGAGGCTTCCTCCCATAACAGCCCATTCACTTACTTTTTCCTTTGTGATTCTAAAAGAACAGATCTGAAGTAAATGTGTGTTAGGGACAGGCCACATCCACTGCTTATCTCCCTGTGCTCTGACCTCTCCTTCACCCACAATATTCTCTGGCTCCCCCAGGCAGTGAGCAGGGATGTTCGTGCTATTGCTCAACCTCCCTGGCAAATCTTTCTGTTATCTCGTGCTCTGCTCTGTACCAGCAGGAGCTGGCATCACAAAAGGGAGTAAATGTTGGCTAGAACATCCACCTCTCACCACATTTTACTCTACACCAACAATATAAAAAGCCACGAGGTTTGAGTGCTGCATTTTCCATGCTGCCCAGGTGTGGCATAATAACCACACGGAGACCAGGGATCTTTTAGGATCAGTAACTGCTACTACTTTATTGATGACATAACTTCAACTCCAATTTATTGAGGACACGCTCCCTTCTTATCCCATTCGCTCTACACCAGTACTTTTCCACTAACTATTCATTGGTCAACAACTTTGCCCAGCAACCGCGAACACCCAGCGTCTTTCTAACAACTGGAGAACAAGCAGTCCAAGAGACAGCAAGGCGTCTCCTGAATCACCCTTCTTTGTTCCCTCTAAACTCTTTACACGCCTGATGGCATCCTCGTTAAGAGTCTGATGTTACCACCAACCATGGGGCTTGTCGACCCCCATGGCCACACTCCCACACCTAGGCAATAAGCCCATATATGATCTGGAAGAAGGGGAGGGAAGTGACACGCTCATAGAATCACAGAATGGTTTGGGTTGGAAAGGGCCTTAAAGACCATCCAGTTCCAACCCTCTGCCATGTGCAGGGACACCTCCCACCAGACCAGGTTGCTCAAAGCCCCATCCAGCCTGGCCTTGAACACTTCCAGGGATGGGGCATCCACAACTATGCCCCAGCCCTGCTCAGTCCCTTCTGACTGAGGCCTCTCAGACCACAATCACTGCAGATTTTGATTGTATTCAAGAAGGTAAAAGGCTCTGGGGCCTTTTTACTGATCACAGAATCACAGAATAGTCTAGGTTGAAAGAGACCTCCAAGATCACCGAGTCCAACCTCCGACCTAATGCTAACAAATCTTCCACTAAACCATATCCCTAAGCTCTACATCTAAATGTCTTTTAAAGACCTCCAGGGATGGTGACTCAACCACTTCCCTGGGCAGCCCATTCCAGTGACTAACAACCCGTTCAGTAAAGAAGTTTTTCCTAATATACAACCTAAACCTCCCCTGGCGCAACTTTAGCCCATTCCCCCTCATCCTGTCACCAGGCACATGGGAGAATAGACCAACCGCCACCTCACTACAGCCTTCTTTAAGGTACCTGTAGAGTGCGATAAGGTCACCGCTGAGCCTCCTCTTCTACAGGCTAAACAGTCCCAGCTCCCTCAGCCGCTCCTCGTAAGACTTGTTCTCCAGACCCTTCACCAGCTTCGCAGACCTTCTCTGGACTCGCTCAAGCACCTTCATGTCCTTCTTGCAGCGAGGGGCCCAAAACTGAACACAGTACTGCGAGGTGCGGCCTCACCAGAGCCGAGTACAGGGGGACAATCACTTCCCTGGACCTGCTGGCTATGCTATTTCTTATGCAAGCCAGGATGCTGCTGGCCTTCTTGGCCGCCTGAGCACACTGCTGGCTCATATTCAGCCGACTATCAACCATCACTCCCAGGTCCTTCTCTGCCAGGCAGCTTTCTAACCACACATCTCCCAGCCTGTAGCTCTGTTTGGGGTTGTTGTGCCCCAGGTGCAGGACCCGGCACTTGGCCTTGTTGAACTTCATACCGTTGGCCTCGGCCCATCGGTCCAACCTATCCAGATCCTCCTGCAGAGCCTTCCTACCCTCGAGCAGATCGACACACACACCTAACTTGGTGTCGTCTGCAAACTTGCTGAGGGCGCACTCAATCCCCTTGTCCAGATCATCGATGAAGATGTTAAAGAGGACCGGCCCCAGTACCGAGCCCTGGGGGACTCCACTAGTGACCGGCCTCCAACTGGATTTGACTCCATTCACCACAACTCTCTGGGCCCGGCCATCCAGCCAGTTCTTAACCCAACCAAGCGTACGCCAGTCCAAGCCATGAGCAGACAGTTTCCTGAGGAGAATGCTGTGGGGAACAGTGTCAAATGCCTTACTGAAGTCAAGGTAGACCACGTCCACAGCCTTTCCCTCATCCACTAAGCGTGTCACCTTGTCATAGAAGGAGATCAGGTTCGTCAGGCAGAACCTGCCCTTCATAAACCCATGCTGACTAGGCCTGATCGCCTGCTTGCCCTGCAACTGCCGCATGATGACACCCAAGATAATCTGCTCCATGAGCTTCCCTGGCACTGATGTTAAACTAACAGGCCTATAGTTCCCCGGGTCTACCCTCCGGCCCTTCTTGTAGATGGGCGTCACGTTTGCTATCCACCAGTCAGTTGGGACCTCCCCCAATAGCCAGGACTGCCGATAAATGATGGAAAGCGGCTTGGCCAGCTCTTCTGCCAGTTCTCTCAGTACCCTCGGGTGGATCCCATCCGGCCCGATCGACTTGCGTACATCCAAATGCTATAGCAGGTCACCAACCATTTCCTCATGGATTGTGGGGGCCACATTCTGCTCCTCATCCCCTTCCACCAGCTCAGGATACTGGGTGTCCAGAGAACAACTGGTTTTACTGTTAAAGACTGAGGCAAAGAAGGTGTTAAGCACCTCAGCTTTTTCCTCATCTCTGGTTACTAAGTTTCCCCCTGCATGCAGTAAAGGGTGGAGATTCTCCTTAGTCCTCCTTTTGGTATTGATGTATTTATAAAAACATTTTTTGTTGTCTTTAACAGCAGTAGCCAGATTGATCTCTGGATGAGCTTTGGCCTTTCTGATTTTGTCCCTGCACTGCCTTGCAACATCCTTGTAGTCCCCTTGAGTGGCCCGCTCTCTTTTCCAAACGTCATAAACACTCTTTTTTCTCCTAAGCTCGAGCCACAGCTCTCTGTTCAGCCAGGCCGGTCTTCTTCCACACCGGCTCGTCTTTGGGCACATGGGGACAGACCGCTCCTGAGCCATTAAGATTTCTTTCTTGAAGGGCGCCCAGCCTTCCTGGGCTCCTCTGTCTTTCAGTACCGCCTCCCAAGGGACTCTGCCAACCAATGTCTTGAACAGCTCAAAGTCTGAATCTGAATTATTCCAATCAAGGCATGCCTGAATATGCTGGGCACCTGCATTATATAATAACAGCAGAATTGGATGGAATTTAGCTGCCAAAACACAGATATATAGTATTATTTCAGGTGTTTCCCCTATCCTACCTGGCTTCTACTTCCTACTCCATAGTAATGCAGCTCTTCTGAATGTCCTGCATTGTATTTGACATTCACATCCAGATGTTCTGGATAACCTAGAGCAGTTCAAATGGTATTGGTGATAGCTGATTTGATACCTAAAGCTTTAGAAATTAATTTCCCTCTTAATCCCCCATGAAATATACATATACATATACATATACATATACATATACATATACATATACATATTTGGTGTTGGGGTGCTGCTTCTGAAATCTGTTTTTTTTTTTTTTTGTCTCAATATAAATTACATTTCCATACCTGGAGAAAAGGCAACCATCCGATCAAATGCAGATTTGCAGTGCAGAAGAAAACACATTCAGATGTTCAGTGGTCTCCTCCTTGAGAGAATCACAAGATGGATGAAGCAGTTCATAAAGAATGGTGTCAGCCCCCTTGCAGTATAAAGTCAAGTCCCCTTCTGGACTCCGCACTATAAAGAAGAAGAGAGAAATTCTACAGATACCAGCCTGAAGCACTCAAGATTCATAGCACTTGCATCAGAACAAAGGTTTTCAGAGGTATCCAAACTCTAACAAGTGATGGCAAACTCACAGGAATCAAGATAAGCTTTGCTTAGAACAGAAGATAGTGCAACTACCATCAGCCTTAGCACAGGCAACTACACCCAGATTGCATTGGCCTGAGCAGATGATCTGTTAAACTGTGGTTCCTTCAAGCAGATCTTCAGGCAGGACATCTGTATTCAAAAGTCAAGAACAACTTGTTCTTAGGGTACTGGCTCTGCTGCCAGTAAAGATATTTAAAAGCCTTAAAAGCCATGAAGGAAAGAAGGGAGCAAAAGGAACATACCAATAACTGACATTCACTTGTGGACATTGTTGAAATCAATCATAGCCAGCAGTTTGTAGATTTTCATTTCTCCCATTTCCACAACAGTGATGGTCTCTCGTGTGCGAGCCTGGAACACAAATATGAAGTTTCTGGCAGCAGTGACAAGAGCTCCCTCATCAGAACATTGGGCCTGATACACCAAGTTACCTGATGTGCAAGAAAAAAAAAAAAAAAAAAAAAAAGTGGTTTCTACTTTGTTTCTGAGATTAACAAATATTTTTTTGTTAAGATTTTTTGTAGCAGTTATCTATGTGTGGAATGGAGAAGGAGCTGGGCAAGCCGTCTGCCACCACAGGAAAGCTGTGGCACCTGCAGTTTCTGCACATGAGGTATAGTGGTGGCAGTAATGTCATCACCACAGAAACACATGGGGAGTAGAGGCTCTGGTCCCTTCTGCTCTCATGTGGCACCTCCAAAAACACTGATTTATGTGTCGACATACTACAGAAAATCACCAGGGAGCCAAAAGGACCAGTAACAACTTCTGTGAAGAGAAGACACACTTTGGTGTTGCAAGGTAAACAGAACCACTCAGTCTGGTACCTTTAACAGTCCTCACCTTCTTTCTTCTCTTCTGGCATCACTGTGTGACAAAGTGAGAGCAGGCAGAAGAACCTGTGGGTTGGGACATCACTCAGCTTCACAGCTTCAACCAGGCTATGGTCATAGAAGGTAAACTTTGGGTCAGCTAACGGGTTGTATGAGAAATCAACCTTCTCTGTGTTCTGCAAAAACATGGCTTTGTGTTATTAATAGAGATCTCACATGCCTGCCCACTGATGCCTACCCACTACAGCCCCCCTCTCTTCCTTACATTTACAGAGATCCCCCTCCTGCAGGGCTGTTTATGACAGAGACTGATCAATCTAAGTAATTGGGAAGTCTTGAAAGCTACTGAGTCAAAGGAGAGGACAGGCACTTGAGGTGCCTTTCAGAGCAGCACTCAGGCTGATAGTCTGATTATCCAAAAAGATGCCTTGCTGTACCAAACCAAATGTTCCTACAGGATCCCTGCTAAAGAATTTCTACAGTGCAGAAATGCCTGCCTTCAAAACACCACTGCTTGGAGGCATCATCCTGCTGATTTCTATGGTTGTCTGGGACAGGGGCATGTGGAGGCCGAATTCAAAAGGCCGTGTTCTCCACACTATTCTCCCAAAGCAAGAAAAAGCCCTGATATGGAAAAAGATGACAGACAAGTGATGTAAAGGTTCAGCTCCATAGGCATTGCCCTTGTTATCTGAAAACAAGGAGTCCCAAGCAAAGGGGAACATAGTGGAGAAAGCTCAAAGCACGAAGTGTCATGGAGGAATGCACTGCTAAGCCTGCCTGGGATGATCCCAATTCCAGTTGGTGGCCAGTTGGCAGGAGACCAGTGTGATAAATGATTGAGTCCCAAATAGGATTCCAATTAAAGTTTGCAGTTTATTAAGCGAATAGAGGCAAGCAAACAGCACTGGGTGCGCCGGGAGTCTCTGCTCCACCAAGACGCACACACAACCGTCAAACTTTCTAAATATATAGAACACTACTTTTACATATTCATAAGAAACCCGAGGATGCCTATACATATACATGACCTATCCCCGCTTCGTATTATAATTAGTATTTTCACAAACTCCTCCCATCTGCGCCTGCACAGTGCCTTCTGGTGGTGGTCGTCGGGGGGTCGTAGAGATGAAGGCTCACGTTGACCTCCATCACTGCTAGCAACCTTTTGTTCCTGCGCAGACCCTGAGGGTTCCTGGATCTCATCCAGACGGCAGGGTCGGCCCCGACCGGCTCCCTCTTCTTCTGCGCATGCTCTGCCCTCCACAAGGTTCCTGAAAGCAAGAAAATGTGATCGACACCAAGCCATGCAAGGCCGTCTTTTCCAGCGTTTAGTTAACCCTTGAAACTACACTAATAATATGATTATAATATAACATTAAACAACAAATTTTAACAGTTTCAACCAGAAAACTCCCAGCAAGTTCCATGCCTTAATGGCGGGAGAACAAGCAACTGAGATGGCAAAGCGTCTCCTTAATCACCCTTCTTTGTTCCCTCTAAACTCTTTACATTCCTGATGGCCTCATCATTAAGAGTCTGATGTTATCACCAACCATGGGGCTTGTCGACTCCCATGGCCACACTCCCACATCTCCCCCTTCTTTATTAACATTAACCATCTTCTTGACACAAATTAATACTCCATATATCACAGCAGCATCTCTCCCCCAGCAAGCCAGCCCTTTGCATTTTGCTGCTTCAGTGAGGGCAGTCTGGTAGGACAGCGCTCAGTACATAGAGCCAATTTCAGTGTGTAGTTTAAGTTTCAAAGTGCCTGGAAATGAATCATTAGAATGAGGAGTGAGACTTTCATAATCATTTTGACATTTGTGATTTGGATCACTACTTACAGTTTTCAGACATTTTAAGCAGTGAAATCCAACATGTGGGTTTGTGCCAACAACTAGAGGCTGGATAGAAATGGAGAAGTCACTCATTTTCACATTTTCCAGTATTCAGACATAGGGGAATTTGACAGTGACCTTGTTATGCATATGAACTGAACTCAATGATTCCTAGCCAGAACTTTAATTCACTGCCAAGGATAATAACATTAATCAGTGTCCAAGTTTCCAACCAATATCAATGGCCAAGTGTTCAGAGGAACTGTGCATGCAGTAGGATGTCATGTGAAGCTGAAGTGACTCACAGAAAACTGACTCCACAATAAGATTGTAAAGTAGGTATGTTTATTCAGCGCTGGGAGGTACGGGGGTAGTCCCACCAAAGTCGTGCGCAACAATTCGCTCGCGTGCATTCTCTTTTATCCCCTAAAATATTACATATGCATTAAGTTTTGCAACACACCTATACATATTCATTTCCTAGCTCCGCCTAGCCCCGCTT
>NW_023305405.1:0-5155 GCF_011077185.1 Oxyura jamaicensis | reverse complement strand
TTAATTAATAATAATATTTCCTTAATTATATATATATATATATATTTTTTTTTTCCCTCTTTAATTAAATCATCCTTATCTCAAACCGGTGAGTTGTTCTTTCCTTTACTTCTTCCCCTCCTCATCTGAGGAGGGGGAGTGAGAGAGCGGTTGTGGTGTTCAACTGCCTAGCACGGTAAAACCACCACAGCAGCTTTTTTCATTTTTTTTCCACCCATGTTCTACCCTCCCATGAAAAAAAAGCAAAAAAATCCTAGGCATTCAGAGAACCCAGTTTTCTTGGGAAAACAGTGATTTTCATACATTTGGTATGAGCAGATATCACGATCTCTAAAAAAGGAAGAAAAGACCTGCTCAATCCACTGGATTTTGCAAGATGCAATTCCTCTTAGTCAAATTCAGCAGTTAGCACCGAAATCCCTACACTTTTCCATGGCCCTGTAGGCTGCCATAATCCACTGTACTATAGGGGAAGAGAGTAAGTGTAACTAATGGTTAAAGGAGGCATCTGGAGAGCCAGACTCATGGCTTTTGTGTCTGCTTTCATCACCAACGTGGTGACCTTTGTCAAATTTCTTAGGACAAAACTTTCAAAACTAGAGCACTTAAATTCAGTCACATCCACAGGTCATCTGATCTCTGAAACCACCAAACTTAAGGCCTTCAGGTGTCCTGTGAGTGTCAAACCATGAATAAAGGTATTGACACCACGTCTCTGGTATCACCTCTAGGCAGCTTTGTCTGCCCCACTTCTAACAGGAGGCTCAAAGTACGTCCCCCCTCCCCAAAGGGCTGCTGCACATTGCTGCAATGCTCACAAGGGGCTTTGGGGGAAGTGCCAAGAGGTCTGAGAAGTCAACCCCCTCCTCCTTTGCACTCTCTAGGAGTAAAATTCACTTCTGCAAAGAGAGTGTCCCCAGCAAGGTTTATGCAGGCCTTAATTTGTGCTGGATACTTCTCAGCAAATGCTCTTCTAGATACTAAAGGCCAGCTGCAAACTCCACAGCAAGAGCTAAAATCAATTTGCAGCCAAAGTAAAAAGGCCTGGTTTCTCTCTCCTTGTCCCCAGGATGGGCAGCTCAATCCACACCACAAGTATCAGCACTTGGTCAAACATGTCTCACCCACCGTGCCTCAATTTTTCACCTGGATACGAAGCCTCGCCAGCCTTCCCCATTGAGGATGGAAACCCTTTAGAGCAGTTCCCAGCTCATCCTACAGGTCGAATAGCATTTACCATATCAAGGCTCTGATTATTGGCAAGTTCTTCGCAAACTACCACATTACAATTAGGAATTTAAAAAGATTGTCAAAAAACATAAACATTTTTATCATAATATGAATCGAAAAAAATAAAATCCCATTCTGTTTGGAAATGTTTTCAAGGAAAACACAAGGGGTGGGGGAAGGAAAACAGGGCCCTGCTCTCCTTCATTATTAGTTTCTAGAGATACTTCTCCTTTCTTTTTTTTTTTTCTTTTTTTTCTACGGGGGAGGAGGAGAGAAGAAAGAGGGGAAAAGTATTATGAAGTGAGTTTAACCCCATCAGGACCTGTTTATAATGCTTGCACAGCAAACTCTGTGGCAGCAGCAATAAAAATAATGAAAGGCTTTGTGTCTCAGTTGAAATGACACAAAATGTTTTATAAGCATTTCAAACTTTTTCATTAAAAAGTTATATTTCAACAGAAGAAAAAGCAAAAGGCACTTCAAACAAGGGTTCACAACACTTCCTTCCCACTTTTCTTTTTTAAAAAAGAACTGTTAAAAAGTTGCCTCAAGGCACTTTTTTCAATTCCTTCTAGCAGTGATGGTGATGATTTTTATTTATTTATTTTTAATTTTCCTTCACTGTGCCACTTTCTGGGTAAGTCCTCCTATTCTGGTCTCGGCCTGGGAGTAAAAGCATTGCCTTTGCCACAATGACTCTGGATGGGGGACTAGTATTTGTGAGAGCTGAATGGAATTCAATAAATTTTCTCTATATACATCCAAGTGCTTTAAATTTGAGGACAACATCTCACCTTGGCTAACATCTCGCATTTTTTTTACTTCCCCCTCTCCTTTTAATATTGTTAATCTGTTCCTGTGTTTTGACACAATAAACTCCCTAGATTAGCATTATGAATAAAAGCTTACCATCCACCCCCTCATTCAGCTAATCTATGCATTCCTTTTTTGTGTGAAAGTGTCTGATGTCAACTTTGATGATTTAGCGGCCATAAAAAATAAAAATCAAGTAATAAAATCACCCAACAAGCTCTTAAAAAATAAGGGGGGGGGGGGGGGAGGGAGGAAAAGGAGGCCCAGTGGTACAAAACTATAAAAGGTTAGATTAGACTTTAGCATAGTGATAATTACTGTTATCTGCTGAACCATAAACTCTTGACAAACTGCAACAGTAAACCAAAAAACTGACACTTTAATAGCAATGTGTTTGTGCTTTGTAGTGTGGGGACATCTCTCCTCTTCCTTCCCACATCTCCATGCCTCTAAATGCTTCATTTCCTCGCAGCCCTCTGGCAGGTGGAGCTGACAACCAGCAAGCAGCGAGCAGCTCGAGGTCGGCGCTAATTATTGCTCAACTTTTGCAGACTCACAGCGGGATCAAGCTGGGAAGGGAGGAGGTGCAGTCCGAGGTGCAAGTCCATCCCCTGCTGCCCCTCAGCCTCCCCGTGCACCAGGCCTAGCACCCGTGGTGTTGCCCTTCCTCGGCTGGTGGGACGAAGGTGTTTGACCCCACGCAGATGGAAAGGCAGAGATCCAGGAGCTCTGAAGAACCTTTCTGGACACGTTTTAGTGCCACCAGAGAATGAGCAGAGGCATCGATGCTGACTTCAGGATGCAGTTCTGGAGAGGGAAACTGAATGCTTTGCTTCTCATGTTTGAAATCATTTTATGGCAGGCAACTGTGTGCTGTTGTTATTTCATGCAACCCAGTGTTAGCCCCTTGTAGATATCAAGGGGTTTGTGTGTTTTTTGTTTGTTTGTTTGTTTGTTTGTTTGTTTTTTTGGGGGGGGGATTCGCCAAGGAGGAGCAAATGTCAAAAGGACTGTCTGACTGGAATCAGAGAACTGCCCTATACATAGCCATGCCAAAGGTACTCTGAAGTTAATGATTCTATAAAATTATTAAGAGGAAATTGCAAACTTGAATTATAATGAATGACTGTGGGCCAAAACAGCAGCAAGCAGAAATCACTAAAGGCAACAGGCCTCCGCTTCCTCCTCCAGGCTCCATCTCTGCTTCACTTCCCAACCTGCTATAATTTAACAGGAAAATAACATCCATACCTAAATATTTGGAACTACCTAGTAAAATTCCAGCAAGATTCACACCCAGTTTTTCTTATCCTACAAGAACAGTGCAAACTCCCCCTGAAAAGACCTCACTTTCTGTTTCATGGCATCAGGTTTATAGACTCCTTTTCTAGAGAACACTTAATGTTTGATAACATCCTACTCAGTTCAAAGAGAATTTATCCTGACCAACTTCTGCAATGCATTTATTTCAAATACCGTTATGTGACCCAAACCAACCAACCAATACACCAATACAGCCAATAACTGGGACAAAACAACCCAACATCTTGCAACAAAAGATAAATATAAAACCTGTTTAACAGAACTAATTAACAAAAGTAACAAAAAATGTTTTAGCATTTCTTCTAGCTTCAGAGATTCTAATAATACAAGGAGACGTTGGTATTTCTAGTCTCGTGTCCTGTGCATGACATTCCCATAGAATCTCACACAGCAGTTTCTTCAGCAGATCTCTCTATTTTGTCTACAATGCAGCACTTCTTTGAAAACAATCCAGTTTTCATTTGAAGATCCCTGACTGATGGGACATACATCATGCTTCCAGACACACTGTCTAGCCATATCCTTCTTTGCATATTCTTTCAACTCCTTTTTTTTTTTTTTTTGGTCTAATTATAACTTGAAACTCCAGAATCAAGTTAAATAAACCAGAATCAAGTTAAATAAGTGTGCATAAATCTATTTTTTGCGTGGTAGCAATATTAAGACAAACACATATGCTCAAATGTATAGAAATAGGTGCCTAGAAACTAAGTCCTGAGATCAGAAAGCACAGCCCCCATTCTTCCAGGAAACCATTATCCTGATCAGCAGGCTTTCTGTGAAATTCCTGCATTAAATGTATATATGCACATATTACCAGTTCAAGGGAGAGTCTCAGTAAACCAAAGGGGAGAATGCATTTGAAGTAGACAAAAGATTTTTATTTATTTTTGAACTACACTGCATAATTACCCTGTGCAACAAATTGCCAGAAGGTTTCATGAAAGCCAAGACCTTACTGTAATTCCAAATAGGATTAGACATTTATATGCATAATGAGAATATCCACAGTTACACTGACTCGAATAAGAAATGTTAGGGAAATAACCCTCATGCTTCCAGGCATAAGTCAAGCGCAGAGGAACAAAGTTGAGAAAAAAAATAGTTTATTCTGTACTCATTCCTTCTGTGTATTTTAGCACTTGTTCTGTAGCACCCTAAATAGCGTTATCTGGAGGTAGAAACAGACCATTGGTTCAGTCAAGAAGTTCCAGCAGAATTCAATTATACAAGTATAATTCTCAAGTCTCTGAGAATTTACTGGTGAACACATAAGGTCCCCTCCTTGCTTGGATTAATCTTTTTCACTCACATAGCTATCTTGCCTACAAAAGATAGCCATACTGTCTACAGACACATAAGAGGAGACACATCTATAGGATTGAACGGAAGGTGAAAATCTTTAGGATGTATTGAAACATTCATAGCTATCTATCCACAAGATCTGACATTACCAAATAGATTATATGCCTTTTCAGAGTTATTTCTATAAAATCCTGGTGATTTCATTTCTACTGAGTTTTGTAGGTCTTTGTCTCAAGAAACCAATATGTCAAGAGTACTGCTGAATTTGTCTCGTTGTGCTTCTGGTTGGCAAAGGGTATAAATATCAATGGCTAATACTTCAATTAAAGGGATTTTCTGAAAAATTAAATAACACATAGATTTCAAGGCTGTAATATGCTGACAACCACCTAAAAATTTGCATTGCAGTTCCTTGCTGATTCAATCACCTTCTCTTCTGTGTTGGGTCTGTCTGGGATGGAGTCACCTTTCCCTGCAGCAGCCC
>NW_023305404.1:0-7612 GCF_011077185.1 Oxyura jamaicensis | reverse complement strand
AACGGCTGTGTGGTGTTTAGCTGCCAGCCGGGTTAAACCACAACAAAGCTGCAACACAGGTAGCTTTCCTTGCCTGCCATAACTCTCCCTGAAGATTTTCCTCCTCTTTCTCCAACCCTCTGCCTCACTAACTGGTGCACTGTTAATATAATTAGTTTCGCACTCTGCTTTTCCTTCTCATCTTCCCTCCTGACATACACCTTCAGGGCCTCCCTCAGGAGGGCCCCCAGTGGCTGTTCGGCTGTTCACTACATCCTCCCACCCTCCGGAGACGCCCCCCCGGGGCGCCGCCCCCGCCCGCCCCGCATGTATCTGGCCAGGCTCCAACTACAAAATGAACTTTCAAGATCCCCCGGGACACCGGGTCCCCGGGAATCACCACCGAGCACTCCCCCACCCCGACCCCAAGTCTCCCACATGACCCCTGTGCTGCACACTATCACCTCTCCAGCCAGGATCGGCAAGTGGGCACCCCTGCACTGCTGGTACTACCCCCAGTCCTGGAGGATGAGCTACCCCCACTCCTACACAGCAGCTCTCCTCCTGATCACTCCCCTTTCTTCTCCTATAAACAGCATACTTAGTACAGACATAATTTCCCCTCAAGAGTATAAGTTAGGTCCTAGGAACTGGTCTAATTGTTCAGCTAGCCTGATGGGGTCCTCAGTTAAAGACTTTATCTCTTTCTTAAAATTCCTAACCTCTCTGCTGGTAGGGAGGGGGGGAGTTCACCTAAGAGGATACACAGTTAGTGTTAGTACTGTTAGTATCAGGGAAGGCAAAATTCTCAGTATCTCTTCTACCTTATTCTAATTCTTACCAGAGCCTGGAGTACGCTCCTTCTCTAGGGACAGTGTTAATTGCAGTCTCTGTCTCCCTTCCTGGAGCAGCTGCTGCTGCTGCTGGTGCAATATTAGGATTATAGGGAGCATAACTTGGCTCCATCTCCAAAAAAGGAATCTTACTGTTTACATATAAATTTAAAGCCTGAATTTTCATCAGACTCATATTTTGGCCAAAATACTGCTGTTTCCTTAATTGGTTCTTTTGTCCAGACTGATACACAATATTTAACCATTTTCTTCTTTTATAATTTCCTCCAATTTTGGGATTATTTTTCCAATTTCTTATAATTCTTCAGGAAGAACTGTCGGTAGGCACTCCCCCAGGGATATCTCCCTGTCCCCTGGAACCCATATTTTTCCATTTTTCATAGCCCTTGTCAGTGCACTGCTACAGAAATTTCCCTCCTGCAGGGTACCACACACTAACATTCCAATTCTGGAAAATGGGGGTGTAATGCCAAGCACTTTACCGTGCAAGGAGTACCGCACACCTATGAGTTTACCAGATTCCCTGGTTTACTGCCAAGCACTTCCCCGTGCAAGGGCTATCATATACCAAATTACCCAAGACTCTTCCTTTCTTATCTCACAGAGCTACAGAACCACAGATCAGGACTCCACACTCACTTCGTACAAAAGTACGTCTCAATCACACATGACACAGAGTCTCACCCGACCCCCAAGGCTGTTATTATTTCTTACCTTGGTCTGTGCACAGAGTTACCGGATCAGTTCTCAAACCTGGAGTGCCTACCTTCTTCCCTTTCCCACTACTTCATGGATCCTGCCTCTTTAATCAGTCTCGGGCCCTCTGTCAGCTCTCCTCAGAACAGACACCATAGATGCACAGGACCGCTGAAATCAGTGGGGCATGCCTTCCTGTTGCTGCAGCGGTGGGGCTCCCCGGTAGGTGACTGGATCCCGGATTAGCCCCCAAATTGTGAGAAACACCCTGTAGCCAATAACAGAGGCTTAGGTGAGAATCTCAGTGAAGTAGCAATTTTATTCGCGATTGCAATGGTGGGAATGCCACAAGCAGGAGCACACCTACTAGTTCCATAACACAGTTTATATACTTTTTTTTCTTGACGACCGGGACCCTCCCCTGTTTCCCCATTGACTGGGTAATCCAGGTTCACAAACTATCGGATGCTTCGCAGACAATACATGGCCTTCAGTTGCCAGCCTGTTTTAAGTCAAATTTCTTTTGACTTTTATACTCTTTGAGCTGGTAATGTTTCTTACACAGGGATTTCTGCCTAATTGCTCTAAGGGTTCTGGTTGTCTGCATTTTACAAGGTTGTCTGTTAAGCTTTCTTATCACTGCAAGCATATCTCAATACCACATTCCTTCCCTCTAAACAATGTAACTGTGCAAAACTAACATTTTTATTCCCACACCCTCAAATAATTCTTTGCAAAGTGTCCTCAAATTCATTTGGATAGCCAAATTCATTGTTCTGCAACTGAGCACCAGTAGCTAATCCCTGGGTGACAGGGCTCACGGTAACCTGGAGGGACAAGATCTCTTGCTGTGTATCCCTGGGAAGCACTCCTCTCCCCTTTGCTGGGAGGATGGTTGTGATTGATCAGCATTTTGTAAGGCTGTCTTGCACTCTCAGTGTACATGCGTCTTCCTGATAGATGCTTTTGCTTGCTGGTACTTTTATCCTTTTTGGGTCTGTCTTCTCTTTGACTGAAACTTCTCTGAGTGGAAAAGGAAAGCTCTACTGCAGGGATGCCTGCTTTCCCCCTCCCCAAATGAGTAATCCCTTCCCTGTTCTGCAGGGAAGCAAAGAGAGCTTGGCCAGGAGATGAGCATGGGAAAAAGTTTCTGGAGGGTGAGAAGGATGTTTGATAAATTACAGCCAAACATATTATTTGTGGTATTGTGATTGCGATTGCGATTAGCCCAGACTTCACCCTCATTTCTTCTGAGGTTATTTCCTTGAGATTAAGGAAAATATAATAGTGTGATGGAGTTGTAGTTTATAGGGAAAGAGGTTAGAACATTCATTAAACTTTTCTGTATTTATCTCACTCTTCTTGCAAGATGATTTCTTTTAAAGCCAAAGCCAGATACTTGGATGAAAAATGACCCATCTCCTTATCTCTCCTATCCATCACATCTCATGAAAACTGACCTCTCCATTAGATCAGCTGATCAGTGGAGCATAAGCCAGGTTTAATGGCCATCAAAGAGAAAACCAATTTAGTTTCAACTGCCTTGACAGGAGTGCATCTGCAGGACTTTGAACAGACCGATCAGATGTGTTTTTTTTTTTTTTTGGTTGTTGTGCCAAGTCTTTGCTAAACTTCAAGTAACAATCTCTCACAACTGTCCCTTTATTACCAGTGCTTTGTGCTAAAAATAAGTTTCTGGGAATTTCGCAGGAGGTCAAAGCCTGGACTTATGTGTATGCATGAGCATTATCATGTCACCCTCTTGTGGGACAGATAAGGGATCTATCCTTTCTTCAGCCTGCTGAAAGTCTTGCACTTCTTTTCAAGTGTCAAAGAGGCATCACAGCTGAAATACCACAATTTCCTCAAAGTGTAGGCTTCTAGATATACAGTCCATTTTCATCACATAGTGAGATCTAGAGTTAAATAAGATATTTCTGATGCAGTAAATTGTATTATCTACCTCCAAACACTTCTACTTCTTTTTAAAATTGACCTTTGCTAATGGGATCCAGTCTTGATCGTGCATTAGAACTGCAGTGGTGTGTTAAGGTGGGTGGGTTGTTTGGTTTATTTTTTGGTAGAGCAGGGTTAAGTGCTTAGACATGGATCCTAGAAGAAGGTTTGGAAACCTCCAGACTGACATTCTGTTGATCAAGCGGATAAGGATTGCGTTTTCCCATGGGGTTTTGGTTAGCATTCTTTTGAGAAATCTGAATATACCCCAACCTGCATCTCCATGCCTGAGCAAGGTTTAAGTGCAAAGTACTTGTTGATTCATTTCTCTCAATTCATGTGTTCCTGCCTTTTTTCCTTTGTTTTACTTTCGTGTCTCTTTGAAATGTCCAGGTGTAGTCAGCATTTTGTGTGGCTTTGGGACATGGTACAGATTTAAAAAAAAAAAAAATAAACCTAGCCAAAACATATTTCCTATTCTTGTTCTAGGGATATTTGTGTGTCTTCAAACTCAGATCCAGTGGAACACGTTGCCATGTGACTATAGCCCATGAGAATAATCTTTCTAGACACTGAAACACAGAAAAGGAGAGAAAATGCATGGAGGAACTAGTAAATAACAGAAGGAAACATTTTGATAGAGAGTAATTCAAAGCTTCCAAATGCAGGACTTAAACCAACCTTTTAACAGTTACATGTTAGGAGGAAAGTTTCCATGGGAACATATTATCTCATCACTCGACTCCAGTGTTCCTTGTGTTCTCAAAGGAAACAGATGAAACTAGCTAAATTGTCATTTCATTTGTTTCTTATTGTATAAAACTTTTTTTCTATGCATGTTTCAACTGCAGCACAAAAAGTCAGTCTCTTTCTCCCCCCCTTCCATTTTTTGGCCCAACAAATGTTTAATTATTTATACAAGTGGAACATCTCCAACAGAAGAGAGGGAGAGAAAGAGGGAGGGAGTAAAATGGAAATAAATTGTTTTAGTTTTGCTGGTATAGTGTTGATCCCAGTCTTGAAATAAATATCAGCCTTTTTGTACTTGATTATTTACCAGTTAGAGATGAGGGGAAACTAAAGAACAAAAAAAAAAAAAAAAAGAGAGAGAAGAGAAAAATCATCAACCTCTGATAAATAATTCAGGCTCCTCCATCTGTGAAAATGTTGGATTTGGCCTAATTTTCCTTATAAACAAAGATCATCATCTGCTCCAGAAAATAAAATACACAGAATTTGGGTTCTGAAGGGGCATTTTTTCCCTGACAAAACCTGATCTATTTTTCCCTACATGTGCAGAATTAAAAAGCCAAACCTAGAAATTATAGAAAGTCAGACAATCTACCTTTCATCCTTGCTTCTGTTAAATGACAGCCACTTAGGGCTATGTTGTTGAAACACAGGTCAACAAGAAAGAAGTTGTTGAACTTTGGCAAATTTTGCTATTCAGTGCCTAAATCCCATTGGCAGCAAATCTTAGATATGGGCCACTGACCCAGGAAGGAGACTCCATCATCTAGGGATGAGTAACTCCACTTTGGTCTGTATTCTGTGTTGCACAGAAAGGACATCAGTTTAAATCTTAAAATGAATAGTGTTGACTTTTTTTTTTTTCCTCTTGGAGATTTTTTCTTCAGAACTGTTGAGAGATGCCAGAGTCCAGTCTATGTTACTCTTTTTCTGCAGATCACCTGAAAATAGGGAAGGCCTTCCTCATGAGGGGGAATGGAGGGGAAGGCGCCGACCTATTCTCTTTAGTCACCAGTGATAGGACCCGTGGGAATGGTGTCAAGCTGAGGCAGGGGAGAGTACGGTGTGCAGTTCTGGGCACCACAGTACAAAAAGGACGTGAAACTGTTGGAGAGTGTCCAGAGGAGGACGACGAAGATGGTGAAGGGACTAGAGGGGAAGATATATGAGGAGCGACTGAGGTCACTGGGTCTGTTCAGCCTGGAAAAAAAAAGGAGACTGAGGGGAGACCTCATTGCAGTCTACAGCTTCCTCACGAGGGGGAGTGGAGGGGCAGGAGCTGACCTATTCTCCTTAATCACCAGTGATAGGACCCGCAGGAATGGTGTCAGGCTGAGGCAGGGGAGGTTTAGGCTAGACATCAGGAAGAGGTTCGTCACCGAGAGGGCGGTCACACACTGGAACAGGCTTCCCCCTGGACAGGGAAGTAGTCACTGCACCAAGCCTGTCTGAATTTAAGAAGCGTTTGGACTGTGCACTTAGTCACATGGCCTAAACTTTTGGGTAGACCTGTGTGGTGCGAGGAGTTGGACTTGGTGATCCTTATGGGTCCCTTCCAACTCGGGTTATTCTATGATTCTATGAAATTAATGAATTCTTAGAGACTAGCTGCAGCCCAGAATAATTTCTGTGACAGAGGTTTTACATGGTGAAGGGATGAGGATTAGAACAGCCTGGGATTCAGGTGAAATGGGACTTTGCTATCATCAGTTTATGGCCATGAAAATGGCTAATGTCTCATCTCCTGTCTTCTACTTCTGAAGTAGAAATGGGCAGTAGCATGCAGCTACGTTTAAGGTTTAAGACATCTGTTTGCTCATGGGTTGTTGAATACCAGCAGAAAGGTCTTTAGGAAACTGTGGTAGGAATAGAAGGAAGGTGTGCTGGACCACAGACCTTAGTGTGTAATCTAGGAAAGAGTGTTAAATCCCAAATGTACAGAACTGGGAAGGACAGGAAAGTTGTGAAGAGGGGAGACTTGACCCACAACTTGGCAAACTGCAGTGAGAAAATCATTTATTTGAGGGAGCTCTGAGAGGTCTTGGATAGAAAACGTGTGATGCTGGTAAGCCCATTAGACCCATGGCAGATGCTTCTTTGTGTTTGGCTTGAGTGTTATATTTTCTATTTTATTTCTCATCCAAGACCTAGTTCTACTACCCAAATGCTGCTATGCCTCAAGTATGCCTCAAGATTGTTTTCCAGGGACAGCAGAAGGTGGACAGAGTTTATCTCTCACTTCTAAGGACATCTCCGAAGCTGAGGAGCCCTGACTGTAATTTTGTTTTCAGAGAAGCAGTGACGGTTTTGCCATGGACTTCAGTGAAGCCAGAACTTCGGGGCGTTTTTCACAGTCTGTGGTCAGACAGAAGAGTTGAAAAGCACAGGATCTCTCTTGTGGGTCTTTCGTGACCTAACATGAGCCTGAAAACTGCCTCTGGCTCTGCTTGTATCATGTCACCCCCGAGGAGCCATGTAAAGCTCATTCCAGAAGGCAGTAAAAATAAATTAATAAGTCTAAATGAGACTCCACATCTCCAGAGACTGTTTCCGTGGCTTAAATGATTTAAATAAATAAATGGGATTGAAAGTTGCCCAGGAGAGAGGCTGAGATCCTGCGATATTTTTAACCCCCCACTCCTCCCTCCCCTTATTTTGTGCTGGTCCATCTCCAAGAGGGATCTGGTGGTGCTGGGTGTGGGGTGCATGGCTCTGACTGGACTAATGAGGCTTCACCATGGTGGGAAGCTCGTGGTGAGGGCTGGGATGGGTTTGGTGGCTCTGTTCAGGGCTTATGTGCCTGCTAGGCTACCAGCTGGGCTAGGGAGGGCAGCTTTAATGGCCAGTTGTGTTACAGCCTCACAATTTAGAAATAATCGAGTAGCTTATGATAATGACAGTTTTTAAATGTGGTCTTGGGGCATCAAAGGGCAAAGTGCTCCATGTTGCCATCTCTCACTTTGTCTGCTACAGCTCAGTCATTTAGGAATTATGTTGAGCTCAGGAAAGCCAATTGCCCACAATACTGAACCCTACCTAAATCCATCTAGAAAAAGCAACTCATAGAAGACCCAAATAGAAAAGACATAGGAATATATGCCAACGAACAGCACAGTAAGGACACTCAGTATGGATAGAAAAGACATTGCTTGGGAGGCTTCTGCCTGCGCTGTTTAAAGCAACATAGTGGGGAGTGACATTTAGGACAACAGGATAGATGTGGTCCATTGGCCTGTACAAAGGGTTGTACTTCTGTCGTGGTTTAACCGGGCTGGCAGCTAAACACCACACAACAGTTCACTCACTCTCCCCCCTATACCAAGGATGCACGGAGCATCCGGGCCAGTCACAATACGGTGTTTTTGCCACTCATTCCC
>NW_023305403.1:0-11675 GCF_011077185.1 Oxyura jamaicensis | reverse complement strand
TTTTTTCCCTTCCTTCAACCTGCTCTCCCAGAAGCCCACCCAGCGTCACTCCCTGGCCCAGCTCTGGCCAGCAGCAGGTCCCTTTGGAGCCATCTGCAGCTGGCTCTGCTCTGACATGGGGCAGCTGCTGGGCTCTGCTCACAGAGGCCACCCCTGCAGATCCTCTGTTAACAAAACTCTCCCACATAGACCTAGTTCACAATGCCATAGATTTCAAGATGAAAACGTTTTTTTTTTCACCATTGGTTTCCCTGCTGCTTATGAAGGTGGCATAATTTGTACATCTGTATGTATCTTACCCTTTTAACCACTGGGCAGCAGATGAAATGATGAAATATTTGTTTAACCTCCCTCCAATGGCCTTGCTGGGCAGCCTTATAAACTGTTTCTGCAATACACTCTCTCATAAGGAAAGAATGTTGGTTTTTACAGATGTTGCTATGAAACAGTAATTTTATTTATTTATTAATTACTGTGTAGGAACTCCTGGTGCTGTATTTGAAGGATCTAGAAGAGAGAAAAGAACAAGAGGCTGGTAACAGAAGGTGTATAGAGCAAGCTGCTAATGATCTGAAGGTAAAGCATAGCTTCCTTCTCCCCTGGATGGTTGTTTTCCAAGGAGAGACATCTTGCTCTGTCTGTAGCTCTCCATAACCAGATAGCTGTTGCTTCCCAGGAAAGGAATGTTTTTCGTGTATACATTACAACATCCTACTATCAAAGGGAGAGAGGAAGGGAAAGAGTTTCTAAAGGCCTGTCCCTCATCCCCTGCTCAGCCAAACACCTTTGGGAGAACCTAGTTGGAATGTCTGTGCAGAGGAATAGTAAATATTCCTAACAACTTACTTTATTCTGACTTTACTGATGTATGTTGCATTGCACAGAATTGCATTATTAATTCTGACTGAATTCAGAGTGTTGTAAACAAGAAAAGCTCTATTAACTTTCCCCTAAGAATGGGGATGCATGCTAAGCTCCATTTATAGCGCATGAACTGGCCTTTGCTCCAAGGAGCATCTCTGAACTTCTCTGTTACAAAAAGACCAGTAAAAGTTGGAGGAATCTCTGAAGAGCTTTGGACACTGTGGTTTGCTGTCACTTCCTTTTGGATGCTTTCTTTTCCCAGCAGCTCCCTGACCCTAACTTGCTTTAAAAAGGGGATAAAGCGTTGCTACAAAAGGACCAGGTCCTCTGTTCGTAGGGGTTGGTACCTGGCCTGGTTATATTCCAGCTGAAAACTGTGTTCTCCACATAAATAAGCATCGCAGAATCTGCCCTCAAGGTTTTCCATCCAGGAGATAAGCAGGAAGATCCTGACTGTGCTTGCCCTTAACTGGGTAAACACTCATTTCTAAAGAGATGGAGCAAACTGGTAAAATTCAACAGAAATGTGTCATTGACAGCTGAAATGTTAATGGTCTGTTGAATATGGGGCGGTCACTCTTCTGCTTCACCTTTAGGCACACGCTGCTATGGCCAAAAAGCAGCTGTCAGACAGAATGACTGAGCTCCAGTTACTGCTTCGCGAAGAGGAGAGCCTGGCGAGAAATTTAATTGATGAAAAGACTCAGCAAGCCCTTGAAGCACATGGTCAGCAGGTGGAGTCCTGCCGAGAAAAGCTTGCATCCCTGGAGACCTTCTCATGTCGAATCAGAGAAACGCAGCAGAACAGTGATATAATTCAGTTTCTGGAGGTGGTATTGTGTGGTCTTGTTCTGCCTCTTATCCTCCTAGTCCCTGGTAAACTGCTCTAATGGTTACCCTCTGTAGATCCTTCTGTATGAAAGCAGCATCTTTCTCACTTTTTTTTTTTTTTTTTTTTTTTTTTTGTTATTTTGGTGGACTGGTTTGGTTCCTCATTTTTGAGCTGTTAGGTGTTCATGCCGTGACATTGACATCAGGTCGGTATGAGAACCACATTAATTTTAAGCATACGTGAAACGAGTTAGGCCTGTCTCCTCATCCTGCAGATTAATGCTGTATCGGGTCTTTCCTTACACAGTGTAACATGAACGTCTGAGGAAGGGCAGCCCTCCCTGGGAACCTGAGGAGGAAGGCTAAATTGGCTCGTTCCTTTAATTGCAAAAGATGCCAGTCTCCCCAAGCTCATTTTACTGGAGTGCTTTTCTTCTTGCCTACCGATAAATGTCAGCGTCTCTTTCCTAACGGGCTGCTGAACAGTCTGAGCACAGCAAGGGTTGCCTGTTACAGCCCTTAAGTTAATTCACCTAGTGATGGACCTGTCCTTGCCCTCTGGTGTGTGGGAGCTGGCAGGAAGAGTCCATTCGTGCCACTGTCTGTACTAACTGGAGGATTTGCCTTTCCACCCTCAGAAATCCATAGAAATCGAGAAGGAAATGCAGGAGACGAAGAGCCAGCTAGAACAGTGGCATCCGATACCTCTCTCATTTGAGCATGTACTCAACTACTACAAGCACCTCATGACAGTGCTTCAGTCCGTTCTACAGAAACCACTAGAAGTCCGGCTTAAAGAAGGTACTCTCAAGAGTGCTGTGAATTTTGCTTCCTCCTGTCTGCCTTCTGAGTTAAGTGTGGTCTGTAACGTTCTTTTACTAAGTAAACTAAGCTGGAGAAAGCAAGCATTTCAGGTATGGGTGCTGTTGTCTGACAACCCTGGTGTATCGTTGCTATAGCTGTGGTGATGTAGGAACATGTGAGGTTTCTCTTTCAACTCTGAAGAGGTCTTTTATGTCTTCAGATGCTTTTTTTTCCAGCCCTATCAGTTATTTCAATATAGATTACTTATCTCCACAGAGCTTACCTTATTTTTATCCCTAGACCGTCATGCCTACACCATGCAGCTGCTCTGTCCTTTCAGTTACTGTTAAGCGATGTGACAGAACATCTGCAGACATGGGACATTGGGTACCTCTAGAAATCGAAAGCTTTTTGTAGTTGATTCACCTAGTGATCCCTCTGTCTCAGGCACTCTGAAAAAACTCTGTTTTTTGGTAGTTTAAAGGTGGGTTAACATGTTCTGCTTAGAGGGCCTTTTATCTTTGAGCTCGTATTTCGTCCTTAAATGACCTTTTGCATGATTGAGGCAAGGAGTTCCCTAACACAGAGCTGCAGAGCCATGTAACCATGGGGAAATCCTGATGCTGGTTGAGTTACAGGTCAGCAGGGCCACAGTGGCCATCAGATTACATCCAGCTACCTTTTAATGATCCCATTTTTGAGAGCTGTCACCAAGAACAGTAGAGCAGGGTGCTGGGGAAAATGTTCTCACCAGACCTGGAAGCTCACTACAGGATGAGTGGGAAGTTGCTAGACAGTGCCATGGAGGTGCTCTGTGGCTTGTACCTGTAGTTGTCTGAACAGCCCGACCATGTTCTCACCTGGTGTGTGCCGTGTTTTTGGAGGAATGGGAGGTGCTTGCCTAGGGCTGTGCTGGGTTGTGGAGTACCATGGCATCATTGGTATCTAGCATCTCTGTGCTATCCAAGGAGCTTAAAGTAGAAAGCGTGCAGAGTGAGCGCCCCTTTTCCAAGAATAGTACAGATTGTCCCATGAAAATTGGAATATGGGGTGACTGTATAACCTTACTCGGAATGTGGGTGGAATTCGCAGCAAAGAGGTAAAACCCAAGTAACCTATCTTGCAATATCCCCCCTGGTGTTCTATTTTATTTTTAAAATCTTGAGAGTAGAGCCATCTTCTTCCACTGACAGACTTACCTAAACTGTCCCTTTTCATTTCTGCCCAGATGTTTTCAGCAGCCTTAATGCCACCACAAAGAAGGAGCCTGGAACAATGCTGAAAACCATGTCTCCCGTTGATCGTTTGCTTTTCTTAAAACGTAAGTATGGTTGCATAAAAGCTAGAAGCACTCCAAACACTCATGGCTTTCATTAATAATTCATCTGCATCACCGAAGCAGTCAGTGAATGTGTGCTACCATTATCGTGAACAGGTCTCTTAGAAGGGTTCCTGCTGTATGGAAGGAACAAGTTCTCAGCCCTGCTTGAGAGCCAGTACCCTTTTCTGTATCTCAGGTTGGGAAAGAAATTTTAGTTTCTGCCTGTGAAGTCTTGATCCTATGTTTTTATTAAAAACTGCCAGTGTGTGAACGAGTTCATGGCTGATTTAGTTTTCTGAAGACATTCATATTCTCCATGTCATCGTGGTCTGTCTTTAATTATATCTGTCCATCATGCATGGTTGGACCAGATGATTGCAGAGGTCTTTCCCAACCTTAACGATTCTATGATTCTATGTAGTGTGTCTAGGGACAATCCACAGGTCATCATTTCCTCCGGTGCTGGTAGGGAAGATGTATAGCGAATTGTTTCACCTCTCTGATGGAAAGCTAATCGTCTCTGCGCTGCAGGATCCACATTGAGTCATTCACTTTGTAACCATAACTTGATCTTTTTAGGGTGCTGGGGCAGGTAGTATGTGTCAACGAGCACTAGCCACAAAGAGAACACTGCAGAAGCTTTTGTCTGGCAGTGAAGTGGGCTCCCCCAGTTCTCATGCATCTCAGTCTTTATCCATCTCCTTCAGGCTGTCTCCTGATGGATTAATAGAGAAAGTACTGCATTTGTTTCATGTGTGAGGAGACAGCTCTTTAAGGGCTGAAAAGACAGTATCTCAACTCTATTAAACCTAAAAATGACAAACCTCATTAAGAAAGATGCTGGACGCAGCGTCCCATAGTCCAGCAAAATTGTCAAGCCTTAGTGATGAGTATTTTAAAGTCACTTAGAGATGTTACTGCTGGGGAAAAATGGCAAGTCTGGTAGTCCAAACAACTGCAGCGGTTTTGCATTACTTTTCTAGTCAAATTCACATCCATGCTCTCATATACTGACATCTGGATGCAGTTCAGTTCTTTTTTTTCTTTTTCTTTTCTTTTTTTTTTTTTTTAAGCAATGGATGTATTTGCATTTTAGTAACAATCTATTTATTAGGAACACTTTTTATGAAAATCTTGGGTTTTGGGCAAATTTGACAGACTTATCACCACTAATTTGCACAGCTTTTCACGTGCTTTCTCAAAGAGAAGCAGACACTGAAGCCAGGCCTCTAGAATCACCCCTACTTTCAAGTGACACTTTCAGTCCCTTTTGGTCCCAATGTCTTCCGTGTTCTGTACAGACAGCATCCCCACCATTTACCTCTTGGAAGGTGACTTGAAGCCAAGGCTCAAAGACAGCCAGAGAGACATTGACAAGAGAGAATCCTGCAGCACACTGTATTTACCTTCGTAATTCCTGTTTCCTGTCTTTTGTCACCAACTGTGCACCCAGGTGGGCGTTAGTGCTTGCAGTGTTCACCCACCTAAAACACCTGTGCAGACCGCATGAAAGCCAGCGCTAGCTTTTCTGACTGGTGCTTCACCCCCAAAGTGCAGTGGAGATCACAACAGTAAGATGTTGCATGTGCAAGACCTATCCCTGTGGTGGTATGCGTTTGGAAGTTTCAGCTTGTTGTCTGCAGTCATAATACCAGAATTAAAATTAAGAAAGTTTTATTTATTTATTTTTGTTTAGAAAATGGCAATACTTCTGTTAACACTTGCTGCATGTACAGTGCTGTTTGCCTCTCCCTTTTATTGTAGTAAACAGGTACAGTTTGAAGGGGGTAGAATCATCAGCAATGAGCTCTCTAGCACCTTCACATGGATGTTAGACATCAGCAACTCTTCCTGTACGTCTTTGCCCCAGACTAAGCAACTGCTTCATTCCTGATAGCCAGGTGTGTGCAGCCCAGACCAAGACGGTCTGTTAGCAAGGCTGTGTATAAAACAACAGCGACTGGTGCACCACTGGTTCCTGTATGTTAAATATAGCTAATGCTAGGGGCCACAGCAAGGCAAGGGAGGTGTGGCATGCAGCTGTATCTTTTAGTCACGACTCGTGTACTACTTACTTGTCTTTCTGAAACACCACAGATGGGTATAGAGGTCTTTTTCTGGCTTTGTGACTTCCAGTCCTGTAACAGCTGCTTCATGGTGAGAATATTCTAAGCTGCTGCTAAGACAGTGATTTCTAGGGTATAGTTCCAGACTGTGGTTTTTCTTCTGTAAGTTACAGGCTAGGTGAAAACTTAGTGCCGTAAGTCCTCTGGGAGCTGGTTGGTTGTGTTCCTTCACTACTTAAACGCTGCTGCTCCTCTGAGCTGTCGTGCCTCTGTGTGAAACCAACTCCTAGCCTGTTTTTCAAATGTGATCTCGCTGAAATGAGGTCTCACAACCAAAGAGCCTGCTCCAGTGCTCTCTAAAAACCTTAGGCTGTCATCACGCTACCAGTCTCCAACTATTCCACTTAAAAGCAGAAGCTCTGTGTTTATTCCCTACCTAGTTGTATTCTTACCATTTGTTAAACACACATACACTGTTTTACATATTTTTCTTTTACTGACCTGCTTTAAAGCCAACGCAACTTTAAAGCATCAGTGCATGTTGATAGTGCAGTGTTTTCCAATTAAAAAATGTCTGTTTCCTTACAAATCTGCAGTTTCCAAGCCATTGCCAGCTGTGGGCTCTTTTTCAGGCTTTCTGTAATTTTGGGCTTCTTTCATGAGTTGTGATAAATGTAGCAAGTACGTTTTTGGTTTTGATTGCAGATGCAAGATCGCCAACCTGGGAATACAACAGCCTTCATCCTAGGCTGAAGTTGTCTGATGACCTTCTAGTAGTAAGCTGCAATTGGAGGAGGATGTTTTACCCCTGTGTTCCCCAGAGATTTGATAAATTATGGCAAGTGCTAAGCAGAGATGCGTTCCTTTCCGGGAGCCATTACTGGGAAGTTGACCTCCTTCAGGCTGGAACTGGGTGGTGGATTGGCGCAGCCTACCCCTCCATTGGCAGGAAAGGAGACTCTGAAACCTGCCGCCTGGGCTGGAATAGGGCATCGTGGTGCATCAAAAGGTTTGATTTTGAGTACTGGGCATTCCACAAGGGGGAGAGGATCCCTCTCACAGTAGAAGATGATCCTGATCGCATTGGTGTTTTTCTGGATTATGAAGCGGGGATCCTTTCCTTCTACAATGTTACGGATGGCATGGCCCATCTGCACACCTTCCGCTGCAAGTTCACAGAGCCAGTTTACCCAGCCTTGAGGCTCTGGGAAGGGTCCATTGGGATCTGCAAGCTAACATAAGGAATGAAGTAAAAAAAAAAGCTTCCTATTTCAAGGGTTTGGTATGAAGGCCACTTCTGTAGTGATCTACATGAATTACTCTATGTCATATGGAAGATTCAGCTGTGATGCTTTTAAAAGGTAACAGTGAAGTTGAAGAAAACCAATTGTTGTGTTTAATGTCTATGTGTTTGCAGTGGGGGAAGTTGATCTGCCATTTATAAATGATGTCAATATTATCACCAAAAGTGCCATACATTATATTTTTTGTACTTGATTCAAATTTGCAAAATGGAAAAACCCTGGATAGAACCTGAAAAAAAGTTTATTACAACTCATATTTGAGCCTGAGAACTGCTGTCTTTTTTTTTATCAGCTCTGTCCCCTTATCTTCCTGGAGCGGTTACAGTTATGCGTCATACTGGGTTTAGTTTGGCTCCAGCTTCAAGTGGACATATTTCCTGATTTTATAGTTGATGTCAGATTTGGATAATGAATGCACTAAATTAAGTGGCTTGTACTGAAGTATCAGCCCATGGAAGAACTGAATAGAAGCAACGACTGATAGAGGGGTACCTTTAGACAGAGCTGAAGTGGGAGCTTCTGTAGCCACACTCCGTAGTCATGAGCTGGTCTTATGTGTCAGAGGCTCTGAAATGGGATCCTCAGTGGCCCTGTTCTTCCAGCTTTCAAGGATTACTTTTCATCTGCTGTTTCTATACAGGGATAATGATTTATTCTTTTTCCCAGGCTCAGAGAGTCACAGGGAACAGAGTTCAGTCCCATTGGCAGCTGGTCACCAGTGGCTTTCTCCAGGGCAAAATTCTGGCTACAGTTTTCTTGACCTGTGCAAATGACCAAGTGCAACGTCATTAAGTTTGCAGATGATCCCAAGTTAGGCAGGAATGCTGATCTGCTTGAAGGTAGGAAGGCTTTTCCCCGGAACAGCCTGCCCAGTGAAGTGGTGGAGCCCCCATCCCTTCAGGTATTTAACAGATGTGTGGACGTGGCTTAGTGATGGGACTCCATATGTCAAGTGGATGGTTGGACTTGATGATCTTGAAGGCCTTCTCCAACCTAGATGATTCCATAATTAATTAAAGTCCTAGAAATCTTTGGAGCCTGTGTTGCCAGCATTCCCTAGAGCTAGCTGCACTGCCCCACTGAAGGAGCGCTGCCACTTGAAGCAAGCAAGGTAATCTTGGGTGGTTACAATACTAACTGCCCTGAAATCCTCTCTGCTGCTAGCAAAGCACTGACCACACACTGAAACACAAAAACACTAGCTTGTTTTATAAGCTCAATTTATTTTTAAAATTTGCCATTAAAAAAAAAATCTTTTAACAATTGTTTCTTAATGTAAGGCAAGCATACTGCATCAATCAGAGCTTACAGACTGTCACAAGCACAGGACTCAAAGACCTCTTCTCCCCTGTTTAAATACAGGACTACAGTCTCCTCAGAACTGAAGAAGGGTAAACATTTTGAGAGTAAACTGCTCACAGGTACAGAAACACAACCATCAAATTCAAAATACTTCACCAATTCATAACCAAGAGGTAGCAAGTTCCAAATAACCGTAACTAGTAAATGGTTCTGTCACAGACAAATGCAGACAAATGAAAACAATTTGGTTTTGTGCTGAACCAAGCTAGCTGAGAGATGCGTTGTACCTGCTGCCATACAGATCCTTCCTGGACAAAGGTAAGGGCTGCAGCCTAATGGGGAGAGGAACTGCATTTCTTACTTGAAAAGTAAACTGTGATGGAAGGTTGGAGCGCACAGAGACGCATGGACTGTCATGCTGTGATCTAGTCGGTGATGTGAGCTAGTCAAGCAGCCAACCTCAGCTGTGTCAAAGAGCAACAAGTGGGAAAACAAAAATCCCAATGCAGTGCCTTTGCTTATTAGTCCAGAAAGGAGGCTGCTGCATCTTTACCAGCATGAGAGGTTGCCCCCAAATACAAATACAGATACCAAGTGCACTGCAGAAATCATTAGGATGCCAGGATTCAGTCAGCTGATGGTGGATGCTTTTGCCGGTTTCTGGATGCATTGTTAAAATTTATTTCCACTGATCCATCTTGGACCAATTTTTCCCCTTACCCTGTCCAGCTTGCTCTCTTGCCTTTCAGTTCACAAAAAGTACAACAAGGATCTTTCTCTGCCTGTTACATGGGGGCTTTCTACCCATCCAATTTACTACATTTCTTGGAACTGTCCCTTGAGAATGTATGGCCATGCTGGAATCTAGTTTCTCTCAAGGAGCTGTTTTCTTCCTATAGTGGCATTACTGAATAGACAGTTATCTCCCCTCACTGTAATGCTTCATTTCAACTTTGGCCACCTCTATTCCTTAGGCAGGTTCCTGCAAACCATTTATCTTGAGACCTCTTTTTAGATCTTAAGACATATCTTGAGAAAAATCTATCAAGTTGTATGTGTAAAGTTTTCTTTATGTTTATGTAACCTTGGATTTGTCTGCATTTAACTCCAACTAGCATCCTATTTTTTGCAGGGATGAGGAAAATGATGGAAGAGAGAGGGAAACATCAAAGATACAGCACTATGACAATTCAAAGTGTAGACAAATTATTAGGATTTAGTGTATTCTTACCAGAAAAGGCAAACTGGAAAGCAGCAGACCTTGGTCTCTGATTTGGCAAAACTCCGAAGTAATCTAGATCAAGTGGAATGGAAAAGGAGTATGGTATTTTCTAGACACACTGATACACAATTTCTAAAAATTGCTCTTCATAATTTATATCCCCTTGCTGCAAAAACTTCCTGCTAACTGGATCTGGAAAATTCTAATCTGCTTGGATCCTTTCTTCTAATCTACCATGCTGCTATACTTAAATATGTTGTGCAGTAGGGCAGTCCTACATCATGAAATGTGTAACAGAGTACTTTGGTTTAGCACTTTACTTTCTTGACATGATTTTCTACTGCCTGCTCAGTGATGGTTTCGTCTTCTTCAATATGCTTTTTAACCTTCTGGCCCAGCAGATCGAAGATGGCTTCTGGAGGAAATCCCTTAGGCTCTCCCACCTTCACTGTCAGCATGTCAAGGGTCAGTATGGTACCTTCAGGAATTGTCACCTTCGCCACAACAGACTTCCCCAGCTACAGGGGAGAAAAGAAAAAGTTTAAGTCAAACACATTCCTAGACACTGTGGTGGTTTTACCGAGCTAGGCAGCTGAACACCACAACTGCTCCCTCACTCTCCCTCCTCAGATGAGGAGGGGAAGAAGTAAAGGAAAGAACAACTCACGAGTTGAGATAAGGCTAATTTAATTAAAGAGAAAAAATATTATTAAGGAGATAATATTATTAATTAAACAATTCAACCAAAGGGAAAAAAAGGGAAAGGGGAAGAGGGAAGGGGAATAACAAAACACGTAAAGGCTATGTGGAAGTGCAGAGGAAAGAAATTACTCTCTACTTCCAACAAATGAGCGATGCTTGACCACGTCCTTGAAGCAGGGCCTCAACGCATGTAGCCGGTGTTTGGGAGGAGGACAGACATCTTCACATTGAGAGCCCACCCCTCCCCTCTTCCTTCTTCTACCTTTTATTGCTGAGTGTGACATCATATGGTATGGAATATCCTTGGTTGGCTTAGGTCAGCTGCCCTGGTGATGTTTCTCTCTCACTTTTTTGCCCACCCCCTAGGAGGGTTAGAAAGAGTCCTGATGCTGTGCCAGCACTGCTCAGCAGCAGGCACAACACCGGTGTGATACCACTGCTGTTCTAGCTACAAGTGCAGAGCGCAGCACCGTATGGGCTGGGAAAGTTAACATCCCAGCCAGACCCCATACAGACACAGAATACCCAAAGAGGTAAAAAAAAAAATCTGCAGTTACTTGGGAAGAGGTTGTGTGGACTGCCCTCCCCACTGGTTATTTCTTAGTCCAAATTAAGTTTGAGTTAGCATGGAAGCCTTCACTCTCTCTAACAAGGCTGTCTGGAAGATCTAAACCCAACGTCTCATTGAAATATCCCAGAAACAGAATTGAGACAATCTCATTAGACTGACTAGTATTCTAGCTTAGTGCACAAGCAGCTCACATAGAGTCATACACAACTATAATTCTGCTTAGTTACTCACTGAATGATATGCATGGAACTGCACTATACTCAAAACTGCCAGCATTATGCTTCGGTAAAAATAGTTAAGAAATAGTACTTTATAGGAAACAATGGGTCTACAAAGAAGTTACAGTGTGCTGCGCCTTATCAGTGTGCATGCTGCTATCTAGCAGCAGAAAATTTAAAGTACAGAGGTAGAAACACTGCTGCAGTAACTGAGATATTGAGACTATAAACCTAAGTATAATGTGCATATTATCAAGCTGTTTTTCTGAGCTGTATTGGTTTTATGTGGCAAGGGTTTGGTAGCAGGGGATCTGCAGGGGTGGCCTCTGTGAGCAGAGCCCAGCAGCTGCCCCATGTCAGAGCAGAGCCAGCTGCTGATGGCTCCAAAGGGAGCTGCTGCTGGCCAGAGCTGGGCCAGGGAGTGACGCTGGGTGGGCTTCTGGGAGAGCAGGTGGAAGGAAGGGAAAAAA
>NW_023305402.1:0-13745 GCF_011077185.1 Oxyura jamaicensis | reverse complement strand
CTCAAGCACCTCGATGTCCTTCTTGTAGCGAGGGGCCCAAAACTGAATGCAGTACTCGAGGTGCGGCCTCCCCAGAGCCGAGTACAGGGGGACGATCACCTCCCTAGCCCTGCTGGTCACACTATTTCTGATACAAGCCAGGATGCCGTTGGCCTTGGCCACCTGAGCACACTGCTGGCTCATATTCAGCCGACTGTCCACTACCACTCCCAGGTCCTTCTCCGCCTGGCAGCTCTCCAACCACTCATCTCCCAGCCTGTAGCTCTGCTTGGGATTATTACGCCCCAGGTGCAGGACCCGGCACTTAGCCTTGTTAAACTTCATGCAGTTGACCCCAGCCCATCGGTGCAGCCTATCCAGATCCTCCTGCAGAGCCTTCCTACCCTCGAGCAGATCGACACTCGCACCTAACTTGGTGTCATCTGCAAACTTACTGAGGGTGCACTCAATGCCCTCGTCCAGATCATTGATGAAGATGTTAAAGAGGACCGGCCCCAGCACCGAGCCCTAGGGGACGCCACTAGTGACTGGCCTCCAACTGGATTTGACTCCATTTACCACAACGCTCTGGGCCCGGCTATCCAGCCAGTTTCTAACCCAACGAAGCATGCGCCAGTCCAAACCAAGAGCAGCCAGTTTCTTGAGGAGAATGCAGTGGGAGACGGTGTCAAAGCTTGCTCTTTTATTCCTAAAACTGGATCTGCTGTGCAGATCCTTTTGTCTTGCTTTGTTTTATGGCAAAACTAAGCAGTGGCCTGACTTCATTCAGGCCATGATAGTCCACTGCTAACCTCCATTCTCCATTAAACTTTTTCACTGGCCATATAGGACTGTTAAAGGGTGAGTGAGTCTTCCTGACCACTTATTGTCTTTCCACTCATTGAATCAGCTTATGGATGGAAATGAGGGAGTCTTGGTTGGTGCAATATTTCCTCTGGTTCACTATCTTGGTAGCAATTGTCACCTGCAGTTTTTCAACCCTCAGCAACCCCAAAACAGAAGGGTTGTCTGAGTGACCAAGTTACACAACTGCTTAATTTCTTCTGTCTCCAAGGTAGCTATGCCAAAACACCTTTGGTTCTTGAAGAACTCTCTCCTGAGGTAGTTTGTGTGAAGGATGCATGGAACCCTCATGCCAGTGACATGCTAATGAAGTTGCTTTTGCCACACATTCCCAGTTAGGCTTGCTTCAGCCTCCAGTACAGTTAGTTTTTGGGATCCCCCTGTCACTCCAGAAATACAGATGGGTTCTGCCCCTTTACAGCTTGATGGCATTAGGTTACACTGTGCACCAGTGTCCACTAGAGCCTTATGCTTCTGTGGTTTTGGTGTGCCAGGCCATCAGATCCACACAGGCAAGTAAACCCAGTTGTCCCTTTCTTCCACACAGGCAGAGGCAGGGCACATGTAGGGCCCTGATCAGATTATTAATTGCTTAATTCTTGTAAATACAAACTAGAAGTCCCTTCAGGAAGATCAGGAGTAAGATCAGCCCTTCTAATCTGTCTGGGAAACTGCCCAACAGAAACTGGAGCAGCAGTTTTCCCAGTAGGAAATTTGCTGCCATTTTTCCTCACAACTCAACCATGCCTCTGGGATCAATGCCGATTTTTCATCCCACTTCCTCACATCCTCCCTGTGGTTAAAAAGTACAGAGTGGCACATGGTGTGTACACACTATATCCTCTCTCTTGAGCATAAGAATGCTTACTCCAAATAGCAGAGATACGGGTCCATCTGAGTCGGGGAGAAGACTTATTCTCTTCAAGTTGTTGAACCAGTTTCTCCTCAGAAAAGATGCAGGCCAGGGAGGGAGATAAACTTTCTTTGCATTGCTGGAGTTATGTGGCCAGTCCATCATTGGTGCCTCTAAGTCCATCCAATTCATTATTGCCCATGCACTGGCATACAACGATACTCTCTGTACAAAATTCTGTCACATAAGCACTTGACTTCATCTGGATCTTTAGATACCTGCTTATTTTCCAGGCCACTATAAATCACCTCTAGCATGCCTATTTTCCTCAGATACTCGATACCCCTCTCTGTGGAGTTCCACTTGCTTGAGTGACCTACAACATCTTCTGTGAAGATGTTGTATGTTTTACCTTTCCTTCACACCTGACAGAAATCGCCTACAAATTGATTTCACCTATGGCTGTGGACTTGTGCCTCTTTCCCAAGATTTTTTTCAGTGTCCCCTTCTCTAAAAAGGGATCCCAGCTACTGGACTTTCCTTGTCTTCTAATTCCTGGCTACAGTCCTGCCCAAAGGACTGTTGTGGCTAAATCCAGAAGGCAGCTAAGCACCATACAGATGCTCACTCACTCCCCACGATGTGACTGGGGAATTAATCAAAAAAGATAAAATTACAAGAACTCAACAGTTGAAGTAAGGACATAATAGAAAATAGGAAGAAAAATACAAAGAAAATAAAAAGCAATCAATAAAAAAAAAAAAAAAAAAGTGATGCAAAACACAATTGCTCTTCAACAACCAACTGATGCCTAGTCATTCCTCAAGAAATGACATCTCCTCATCTGCCCCCTTCTTCACCTCCCCATACTTCCCTCCCCCCCAACTGCCCGGCCAACTATCCTATTTTTATTCCTCATCACAACGTTATATGATATGGAATATATCTTTGGTCAGTCTGGGTCAGCTGTCTTGTTTGTAATCCCTTCTGACTTCTTGTGCACCCCCGGCCTCCTCACTGGCAGGGCAGTGTGAGGAGCAGAAAAAAATGTCCTTCACATACTGTAAACACTGCTCATCAACTAAAATATTGGTCTGTTATCTACAGTATTTTAATACTAAATCCAAAACAGCACAATACCAGGTACTATGAAGAAAACTAAATCTATTCTAACCAAAATCAGGATACCCTCCAAGAAGGAAAGTGGATCCAAAGAGAACACCTCACCATGAGGTGAACTTCCTCACCATGTGTACAAGCATTCCTGAGATGGGGTAGAACAGAGGTCCCTCCACCTCCCCTTTGCCCCCCAGCATATTCATTCTTTTCGTACTCAAGGCTGAATTACTAGAACCATGAGATTAAGCCACAGTAGGAATCCTCATTTCCTACCTAGAACACACGTAAAATTATCCTAAAAATAATAACAGTGAAATAAATAAAAATAGCAATTTGCATGGAAATTATTGGTTGAGATCTCTTACCAACTTTGCTTTTCAGTCACTTCATTTTCTGCCATTCTTTTCTCACAATTTCTTCCAATAAGATATATTTTTCATTCCTCTTATATTGGTATTTTTAAAACTATTTATTAAACATTTGTCTTCTGTGACTGTGATAGAGCCAATCTTCTATTTATTTATTTTGGGGATTTGCATCCCCAAAATAGTGGAAGGACACCAACTGAGTACATGAAGCAGTGCAAACTCAAAACAAACAGACTGAAATATTTGTCAGAAAGGCAGCAGTTGTCTACACAGTTACTACTGTGTGAAAACTAGTATGTTGCAATTATTTCCTCTTTTAATTAAAAAATTGCTAAGCATAGAGTACAGACAGGGACAGTAACAGGTAACATCTTTGGCCGCGTTTTCTTTTCCAGAGAAAACATTTTCCCTTACAAACATTTTATGACCTTTTAAAAATGTGTTCCAGAATTATTTTGATTTGCTGTATGACTTTGACATTTGTCCAGGCAGCAGTCCTAGAGCTTTCTGCATTTGGAGTTGGGAATTAATCCTTTAAAAGCAAAGGATTCTAAAACCAGATTCATACAATTACATAAAAATCTATGGAGACAGATGGATGAGTCAGATGCCTAGCCCTTAGTATTTAATGCCTTCTTCTGTGTAGAAATACCTGTTTCCATTCTATATGTCATTTTTATTTGCATCAGTATGTGGAGTCTTGTAATATCAGATGTTTAGTATCACCTTTGATATCAAGCAACAAAAATCAGTATCTTAAGCTACTTAAAATAAAAAGATGTCAGCATTAAATTAGGTGATTTGCTCAAGGCAACAGCAGAGTTTCATGGTAAAACAAAGAGCTTGCATCACTTGGATCCTTAGTGTCTGTCAGATGAGCCTTGGAATAAGCTTCCTGTTGGAGTCTGAAAGTGCATTTTCAGTCTTACAATCATAGGAATAAAAACAAACTTCCATGTTAGGAGAAACAAAACAACAAAAAAATCCTAAAAATCCTGAGTAAAGAAGCAATCCATAAGTTTGACACCTTATGTCCTGTGAGCCTTCTAAATAAAAAACTGAAAGCTTTCCAGAAGTACAAGCATGTCCAGTGACAGCCTTCCATATCCAAAAGCCACCATATGACCTGAATTTCAAAATATTCTCAACTCTATCAAGCTCTTTGTAAAGTGGATTCCAAACACTGAATACAGTCCTTGGTTTGATTTACTGGTAAAGGTGTATTGTTTTCCCTTTTCAGTCTGAAATGTTTCCATTAGTAAAGAATGTTTTACAGAGTAAAGAGCAATGTGCCATCCAGAACTATCCATAATAACCAAAAATACATGCTACAGATGTTCATAGAGTCACATTGGTTTTCTGACTGTTACTGCCAAAACCATCTTTCTACAACTTCTTTCTGGAAAATAAATTGTGATATCTAGGCCATAAGGCAAGTTTCCTAAAAGAGATTAATCAAAAACTGTGTAGCATTGAAATCTTCTGACATTTAAAAAATAGTTTAACACTGATAGTCTATGTGAACTGACAAAAGAGTAGGAGTGGAGGAGACTTGAAGAAAGCTGTCTAAGGAAGCTATCAGGAAGGAGAAAATCCCTTCCCAAATTCTTCTTGAAAATAGTAATTCAAAGAATTTTCAAAGAAATGAGAAAGGCCTGTCTTAAGCCAAAGGAGTAAGACAGAATTCAGATGATGACTGTTTTAGATAGACATGAAAGAATATATACATAAGAATATGTAAGAATATGTATATAAGAATATGTATATATTCTTTCATGTCTTAAAGTAACAGGTATATATATATATATGTATAATAACTTATATATATATATTCCTGATAATTCAAGGCAACAACTCTAAATATACAAATTTTCATTTATTTCTATTTTTAGCTTTCCATTATCCTCTAATTTATTATTTTAAATTCTACTTGTAAAAAAATCATGGTATAATTCAATGTATTTTTAAAGCTATCCAGTAAACCTTCTAAATACATAACTAAAATAAATTTCAATTTGAAGCTCACAACTAACACAGTCAGTGTATACCAGATTGTTTTCAATATGTTCAAATCTGCTTAGATAAGTATCCTTTTCCCTGATGCCTCCAAATAATGTTCTAAGAATCTGAGAGAATATGGATAAGGAGGTAAAATATAAACCCATTTCCTAAAGCAAGATTTGTTAACTATGCATAATGTATTTATTATACGCAGATATTCATAAAAGAATTTCAGAAAAGCTGGTCATTTCCTACATTTCCTAATAGTTTTTTTGTTTTGTTTTGTTTTGTTTTTTGTTTTTTGTTTGTTTGTTTGTTTGTTTGTTTGTTTCCTTTAATGAGAGAGTGACTATTCCATTTTGCTTTCACACAATATTTTTAGGTAAGAATTCTATTTTCTAAACTAAAAAATACAGTCAATATTTGATTATAACTTACTCTGAATTTTTCAATGTACATTAAGCACATACAATTGTGTTTTGTTTAGTTTTGTTTTAAATATATTTACCAATGTCATGCTACAAGATTTGATTATACAAACTTCAAAAACACCATCAAATAAATATTGACCAGTCTCTGTATCTGTGATCTTTCACCCTATCTTGACATTAATATTGTGTGGAACTGATCAAAAATGCTTTCATATATTCCCACATTCAGGGATGCTTGTTGAAAGCAACTCAAAATTGCAATTTTCCCTCAAATCTCGCTTGCAGCATTTCACCTGTTAATTCTCCCATAAGTTCTGTAAATGTATGACAACCTTGGCAATTTTACTTCTCCCCCAGTGACTTTTCTCTTCGCTAACATCAGGGTCTTTAGCAGTTCACATTACATTTACAAGACATTTATTATTATCTTTGGAAAACTTCTCAAATATTAACATACCCTTGCAGAAGATCAAGTCAGGGAATAGTTAAGGAAACTAGATGTTCATAAATGCATGGGCCTTGACAGATGCACTCAGATGTCACTGCAACGCCACTCTCAATAACCTTTTATTAGTCATGGCAACTGGTAAAACTGCGCAAAGTTAGGAGAAAAGCCAATGTGTTTCCTAACATCAAGAAGGAGCCAGGAACTAAAGGCTGGCCACTCACCTCACTGGGAATGTGATGGAACAGCTAATCCTGGAAACATTTCCAGGCACATGAAGATCATCAGGAGTAGTCAGCATGAATTCACCAAGAGAAAGTCATGACTGACTAACATGATAAATTCCTATAATGAAATAAACAATGTAATGGATGAAGTGAGAGAATTGGATATTGTCTTGTTGGACTTCATTAAGGCATTTGTCACCATGCATGAGAACCTCATAGAGAAGTTGTTGAACTATATGCTGGATAAGCTGACAGTGAAATGGATTGTAAAATTGGCTGAGAAAACAGACCCAGAGGGTATCAGTCAGTCTAGTTGGAGGCCAGTAACAAGCAGAGTGTCCGATCAATACAGGGCCTAGTTCTGTTTACCATGTTCATTAATGTTCTGATCAATGGGGCAGAGTGCACACACTAAATTCAAAGACACAAAACTGGGGGGAGTTTGTCTCTCTAATTCAGCAGAGGGTCATGCTGTCATCCAGGGGGACCTCCACAGGCTGGAGAAGTGGGCTGACAAGAACTTCATGCAGTTCAGCAAGGCAAAATACAAAGTGCTGCACCTGGGAAGTAACAAGCCCGTCCACCTGTACATGCTGGTGGCCACTCAGGTGGAAAGCAGCTCTGCAGAAAAGAACCTTGGACCACTGGTGGACACCAAATTGAATATGAGTCAGCAATGTGTCCTTGCTAACAGTAATCTTGGCTGCGTTTAGCAAAATGTTGCCAATAGGTCAAAAGAGGAGATCTTTCCCCTCTACTCAGCACTGGTGAGGCTATACTTGGATTATTGTGTCTTGCTCTGGGACCCCAGTACAAGAGAGACCTTGTCATTTGGGAAAGGGTCCAATGTAGGATCACAAAAAATCATTAAGAGACTGGAATACTTCTCCTGTGAAGAAACATAAATCTGGGAAATTTAAACCTAGGGAAGAGAAGGCTTAGGGGGAACCTTATCAAGGTATATAAGTAGATGAAGGGAGGGTCTCATGAAGAAAGGTGTCTCTGCATTTTCTATAATTATCATGCTTTTACTTGCTACCTATCCCTAGATATCACAGTAAATGCATTCACATAGCAGCAAACTTTAACCAACAAAAAGGACAATAGGAATCAGTGTGGTGAGCAAAACACAAACTCTATTTTGCTAATTCACTGCTAATTATTTTGAAATGCATAGTAATTAGATATAACTGTATTATTAATGTTGAGCTTCAAAACATTTAAAACAAAATTCCATTCATTGTCAAATGACACAGCAATCTTACAAACATTGCTCAATAATTCAGCCCATTGCTCTTTGGCACCTCTTAGATAAAAGTGACTAATTTGAGCAAAGTTTGTGAAAAATGATTCACCTATACTATACCTAAATTATGATATTAATTATGAGAATATAACGTGAAAATGCAAAACAGACTCCTAGAACTAAAATACTCTGTTTCCTAGCATCAATAAAAAAAGAGCATTTATTCACAGTGCTAGTGTCTATGAATGGACCAAACTTTTGAACAGTCTCAGTAGAACCATAATTTGTTATCTCACATTTTGCCAAGATTATTATTTTTGACAAGGTTATTATTTTTCATCACAAATAATTTATAAAGAACTGCGCAAAACCAGCACAAAATATATAATCACAAAATGCTGTAGAGAAACTACCAAATCAGGGATAGAGATGTTTAAAATAAACAGAAAGAATATACTATTCAGAAACCCTGTTAGCATGTCTCTGCTCTTCTAATTTCTCTCTCTCTCTCTTTTTTTTTTTTTTTTTTTTTTTTTTTTTTTTTTTTTTGCAATGCCAGTGAACTGTGTAGACTGCAGTACCAGACAAAGACTAAATACATGTCCCTCGGGTGAAGTTCCTGAAAACAGTGTAAGACTTACTCCAGGACTGAGGCATCATAAGGAAGTTTTACAGATTGTGAAGAATATTAATATTCAACTTTATAGATTTTTTTAAAGAATCATCCAACACTAGTTATGATATTGTTTATCTAAAATGCATTAAAAATGCATTTGATATCATGCTAACACATGTTGTTTTCCTCTTGTTTTGGAGAAAGCAGCATTGTTCAACACAAATTCAGAAAACAAAACAAAACAAAACAAAAAACATAGTCCATAAGACAAACATTTATACCCAGAGTTTTACATGTAAGGTATACTTTGGTTTGAATAAATTAATACATAAACAGAATGGCCAACTTTGTACTTCTGCTATTGTTAGTTCTTTGTGCCACATTTCTTTTTATGTTAAGGCAATATTTATTGCATTAGCAAAATATATATATATATATTTTCAACCTGTGGTACCTGAGTTCTTGAATTTAAGTAGAGATATAACCTTCTGTACCTAATTGTTCCTTTCTCTTTTGTTTCTCTTAATTATATTGTATTTGCATTGTTTTCCCCTAGACAGGAACAAGTGGTTCTGCCAAAAAGAGCAGCTCTATAACTCTAAAGAAGTTTCTGAATGCTGCCCATGATTGATTTTAAACTAAGCCAATTTCTTTAAAAGATTTTTTATCTCTTCTAACATCACAATGATTGACATCACAATCACTCAAAAGCATCTCACATATAAGGGATGAACAGCTTCAGAAATGCTGCTGAAGCAGTGCTTTCCACAAGGACATAAGGAGAGAAAAGCCTTGTCTCCTACACAGGGAGTCTATTTGTGAATAATGTCTTTTTCTTTCAAAACTGTTTGTGCACCCATATTTTGCAGTTATTTACTTCATATTAAAAATATATATATATAAATAAAATGAAAAAGTTGTTGTGAAGAGGGTTGTCTCAAAACTTAAAGACCAGCTTTCTAACTTATGCCTCTGCTTCTAGGCAAATGTTATAGTGCATTTCTCTTATGTATATTGTATCCTTTTACCTAAAAGTGACTTACTGTTTTGATTTTCATTATTATTTGATCATCTTTGTCCACTTTATTTTATGTATGATATTTCTGTAAACTTTAACTGAAATAGACTCTAGATTGTAAATTACTCATGCAGAAAAGTATGAGCTCAGGTAAGGCTAAGTACATTAAATAATTCACTTCTGAGTTTTAAAATAAAATCATTAAATTTCATCAGTACTTTCACTTCTTCCTTACTATTTCATGTTTTCCCCTATAAACTTTTTTAAAGAGTAAATTATTATTTATATGTTTTAACAGTGACTGCATCAAAACTGCTACCTAATTTTCTCACAGCTGTGGTTGTATTTGGAGATAAAGATTTACCAAAGCCACTTTAGAGGAAATGTATTACTCCTACATTGCTGTGTTCACAGATGGTGTTTTCTAAAGATCTACAGTATATGTCTGCAAATGGTAAGGCTAAAAATTTTTACCAGTGGACAGAGGCAAAGTCAAAAAAGCTTCCCAAACTGATTACAAGAAATAAAACCAAAGAAAAATAGACCTGGAGGGATCACCTACTCCTTCCAATGCTTGAAAGATAGGATCAATTCTATCTTTTTGTTGTTGTTCATGGCACAGACTCCACAGCCTTTCCTATTTTTTTTTTTTAACTGCCTTTATCAATTAAAATAAAAATCATCTGAAAACTCCAATTTGAATTTTTCTTGCTTCAGTTTAAGCCAATTAATTATTTCTGGTATTTGCAACAGCTTTTGTATACCTGAACTCTTGATTTTCCTTTTTATTCTTTCAACTCCTTTGGGTTTAAATATTATTATCTTTAAAATTCTCTCAGAAGTGATGCATTTTAGGTTTCTGATCATTCTCACCCAGATCTTGCAGATCTTTCTTACTGGTTCTCTACGTCATGTCTCTAATCTGTTAAAATGATTTCAGATTCTGAGTTCACTCTCCAATGTATTTGTTATCCTTCCCAGATTTGTTTCCTATAAGATATTTATTAAGCAAGCACTCTATTCCTTCATCCAAACTTTTAAAAACATTGAACAAGACCTAGCAGTGCTTCAAAAGAACATTACACTCTTCTAATTATCATTAAAACTCTGATCCCCACTCTGGTACACCCATCTTTTGCATATACATAACAGTTTAATCTAGAGCAAGCTTTGCAAGCACTCTTATGTCCTATAAGAGAATATACCTGCACAAAGAGACAACAATGTAGTATTGTTAGCAGACCTCGCAATGAAAGCTCATATACCTGGTTTTGGTGGATGGTTCTGGGCATATCCTTCTTTATATTCTATTGTTGCTAGAAAAAAAAGTTAAATTATTTCAAACAAAAGGTGTTATGTATTACAGTTTTTGTACCTAAACTGCCCTCTTTTCCTAAGATAAATATTTTGTAAGGTTGATAGTTTTCATGAAGTATTTACATTGTTTTAAAATGTGAATGTTTTTGAGGTATCTGCATACTTTTATTGTAAAAAAAAATAAAAACATAAAGAAATAAAGAGAATTGGGAGAACTGAATGTCAATAAACAAAATGTTAATAATATTTTTATCACAAAAATAAACATTAATAACATTTTGTGTTAACACATTTATTTTGTATTTTTCCTTCAAAAAGCCATCTTACAACCACTGAAGATTTTTTGTTCCTACAAAATATTTATTTTCAAGTTGTCCTAATAATCGCTACAGAAAATTCTATGACCTTAAATGTGTTTTGAAAAAAAAAAAAAAAAAAGTAAAATAAACAAATGAGAGTTATTTCAGAAACTTCAGATCTGTCAATGAACTGTTAGATAGAGAGATAATTGGTTATTTCAAATCTTATACTAAAGCTTACTAAAGGTTAAAGGTGTTCAGCTTTTCCCTGCAAACAAGAAGGAACATAGCATCTATTTTTAGAAACACCTATTTAGATTTTCTATGTCATTTCTGAGTTTTATTTTCTTCATGTAAGCCAAATACCTTTTCTTGACATTTAGCAAAACTTCAATCCATCTAATTATCTATGAATAAAAAGATAGCAAGATACAATATTCTAACTTTCATCTTTAGTAAACTTTAATTGTATTTTTATGATATATATATATATATATAAGTTTTTCCTTCTATTAACATAAATAATAACGAACTGTTGAAGTAGAAATGCTATGATTATTAAAGGAAAAATCAGAAATGACATAATGAAATATATTCAATGGAAGATTTGGGAAGATCAAAAAACAAAACAGCAGCAACAACAACAACAACAACAACAAAACTTTTAAGAGAAAACCTTACCTCCTCAAATATCTCTCTGTATTCAGATAAAAGCCAGAACATCTAAAATCACTCTGGGAAAGGAACAGAGAACAGACTCTGCTTGGCTTTATAGAACAGCAAGCATGCCATATAGGATGATGTTCAGCTAGGAAGTTTAGGTGTGAGTTAATAAATAATTACTCTATTCTAATCTATTAATTGGATATTACCTTTGCAGATTATTATTGATTTGTTCTTTTTAAGAGGCCATGCAATAACAGATAGGAATCTTTTATTTTTGGACCAGAATTTTTTATTTGCATCTAGTTTGAGAAGATTAACTTTTCATAGAATGATATAATTGTAGAATATCCTGAGTCTGAAGGGACCCCCAAGGATCCCCAAATCCATCTCCTGGCTCCATATAGAAACATGCAAAAATTAAACCATTCATCTTAGAGCATTGCCTAAACACTTTTGCAGGCTTGGTGCTGGTGCCCTGTGGAGTCTGTCCCAATGTCTGACCACCCTCTGGGTGAAGAACCTTTCCCTAACACCCAGCCTGACCTTGCCTAGTCACAGCTCCTTGCCATTCCCTTGGATACTGTCGCTGTCCCCACAGAAGTGCCTGCCCCTCTGCCACCCTCACTGAGGCCACCCTGAAGTTGCTCCTCAGTCTTCTCTAAGCTGAGTAAATGAAGTGACTGCAGCTACTTCTCATATGTCTTCACTATCTCCATAGTATTCCTTAAGACACTCTCTAATAGTTTTATGTCTTTATTGTTTTGTGGCACCCAAAACTGCACACAATACTTGAGGTGAAGCTGCATCAACACAGAGAAGAGTAGGACAATCACTTCCATTGACCAGATATCAAAGCCATGCTCAATGCACTTCAGGGTACAGTTGGCCCTCCCAGCTGTAGACCAGAACCCCCTACTTGTACAGCGACTTGCTGTAGACCAGAACCCCCAGATCCCTTTTTTGTAGGGCAGCTCTCCAGCTTCTTGTCCCCCTGTCTGTAATTACAGTCAGGGTTGCCCCTCACCAGGTACAGAATCCTCATGTTAGACTTCATGAAATAAGTGATACACCAGACCTCTAATCTGTTAAAATCTCTTGGCAAGGCCTCCACTCCACTCCTGAGGGAGTCAACAGCTCTTCCTAATTTAATATCACGTGCAAATTTAGTGAGCATTTGAGTTGAGTCCTTCTTCCAGATCATTTATAAAAGCATTAAAAGAACTGGCCTTAAAATGGATCCCTGTGGAATCCCACTAGTCCAAAAACTCATGATCTGGTCTAAAAACTTATGAACTACTAATTCAGAAAGGCCTCTTGTGGATGGCCTGTGAGCTATGGAGATCTCTGATAATGAGGAGGAGCAGGTTGTCCCTACCTGAGACCTGAAAACTTAAAAGTATACACTTCTTTCTGTGGAAACAAGTCAAACCAAAATGTTTCTCTCCCCCCTTCATAATTTATTTTAACATTTTGTAATAAATGATTCTGTATTTCTTTTACATTATAGTGGGATGCCTGAAACAGGTTGTTGTCAATACCTTCCTATGACTGTAACATGCAGGACTACTTCACATGAATTATCATATAGTGATTTTTGTGAGATTGCTTTCAAAAGAAGCTATTATTCAATGTAGTGATATTAGGGTCTAGTCCTCAGAGAATGCAACCTTATATGAGTTCAAGGAAAAGAAAGAGATACACATACAAGGAGCATAAAAGAAAGACAGATATACTAATGTACTTGAGCAAATGAATTCATATTTACTTCTCTGTAAACAGACTGTTCCAGTCTAAACCAATTTATATACTGTCTCAGGCAAAATTTATCTTGGACAAGTGAAGAGAAAAAGCTGTTATAAGGATTATAAATGGGAGGCTGCCTTATTCTAAGCTAGCTCCTAGTCCTCTGTGTTAAATGTTTGAAAAGTTAAGTATACAGCAGTCACTGACTTCAAATTAAGTGGTAATGAGTACAGATTTCCATGAAGATTACACAAATTAGTAATTACAGCTTTATTGCAACTGGAAATGGTGAAATAAACTCAGTCTCCACTGTCCCATACATGTAACTGATGAGTTAATTTGTCTTCAACACTGTCACAGTTTTAATATTTCTCCATCAGTAGCATGAAAATTAATAGGATGCAGAATGTATGAAATCATATCCCCCAAGAAACCACAGTTCAGTACCAGTGAAACATAATTATTTCACCTCTCTGGTGATAGCTCACCATCTGTTTTTCCTTTCCTTTCCTTTCCTTTCCTTTCCTTTCCTTTCCTTTCCTTTCCTCAATGG
>NW_023305401.1:0-12154 GCF_011077185.1 Oxyura jamaicensis | reverse complement strand
AGAAAGAAAGAAAGAAAGAAAGAAAGAAAGAAAGAAAGAAAGAAAGAAAGAAAGAAAGAAAGAAAGAAAGAAAGAAAGAAAGAAAGAAAGAAAGAAAGAAGGAAGAATTAAATATGATGAAAAACAACAACAACAAAGAATGAAAAACAAACACAAAGAGAATATAAAGAGGGTTGGACCTGATGATCTTTTGAGGTCCCATCCAAACCCTTCAGTTCTGTGATTCTGTGATAACCACTTAAGGCTTTTGTTTTCACTCTTGCATTTAATAGTGCATCCTGAAAGAACATGTTGTGCTGTCTCCAATTCAAAGTTTTTTAATGACCTCTGGTAGTTTCCAGTCACAAATATTTTTATGAAATGAAGCAAACTTTACTTTAAGCTGGGAGCTCTTAAACCCAAAAATACTTTCATGAGTGGACTCTACAACTGCTGCTTCATTCTAGTTGGAGTAATCTGAGGTAAATGTCCGATGTGCAAGAGACAGAAAGAGTTTCACAAGAGCAGGATCATCAAGCCTGTCTGACTTTCCCTTTAGCCTCAAAGAAGAAGACATGGGGTCGGAGGTGGGAGATGCTGGTGTTCTGGACCTCATCAGCCTGCCATGAGTACCTGAGGAGACAGACAAGTGTCCCCTCTGTGGCAGGCAGAAAAAGGACTTGGGTGGTTAAAATGGTTTATGCTTCAGAGTTGAAGCATACGTCCAACATGACAAATGTCTCTGGCTCCTCTCTGTTTCTAGCCTCAGCAGAGAAACTCACTTCAGTTGCATCCTCCCCTCAGTGGCCCCAAAATCCAGCTGTACAGTGTAGTTTGCCACATGGAGACACAGCAGCATCAGTGTGACATTGTTATAACTCAGTACTTCATTTATGATTGCTGCTATCATGGGGTTACCCACTAGGTGGGAGACACTTCAGGTATAGCTGAGCTCCTGTGCTGGACGAGTTCTTGTGTGCCAGCTGAAGTCATGCTGTGTACAGTGTCATCATGCACTCCTATAGCTTCAAATGTACAGATGCAGACACTTTTCACTGAAGCTTAAATTACTGCCTTTTGCTTCAAGGCTGAACAAAAACATGGTTCGTTATTGTGGCTCAGCTGATGCACATAACTTGTTCCTCCCAAGCACTGAGACCGGTGCTTGAATCTAGATTGGGCAGGGCACAACCTCAAATTATCTAAATGGTTGAGATGATGTTTTTTTGGTTTCCTCTCGTGCCGCAGCTGTATAGCTGGAAGGAAGTGACAGCACTTAGTGCAAGGGGCTGTAAGAAAGCTCTGGATAAAGATAGTGCTGTCTCCTCGCAAGGAACTGCTGGTTTTGTTTTTACTCTGGACACATAGCACATGCTAACTCACTGGTCCAGCTGCAAATTTACCTTTTCAAGCAATGTGCAATCTACTCACCTGTTGATGTTACTCTCACAAATATCTCAGCTTTTCTTGTCCTAAACCCAGATGGTTGAGCCACCAGACAACATGGCAGCTAGTGCCTGATTCTCCAAAATTTCCAAAATCACAGAATCACAGAATGGTGGGTGTTGGAGGGTACCTCTGGAAGTCCTCTGGTCCAACTTTTCTGCTCAAGCATGGATACCTACAGCAGGTTGCCCAGGACTATGTCCAAATGGCTTTTCAAAATCTCCTATACCTGCTATCTATTCATTAATACCATAAACTCCAGAAGAGTTTCACCATTTCACTGATTTTCCTTGTTTTCTTTAGATTTTTCAGTGCAAATATTCTGCACCTTATTAAAACAACCTCAACAACAACAACAACAACAAAGTATTTTCCTAAAGCATATTCCATCCATGTTTTCAGTTGCTACGCAGACTAACAAGACCATAGGAAGTATTAATCATAGAATCATAGAAACACAAGGTTGGAAAGGACCTGCAAGATCATCTAGTCCAACCGTCCTTCTAGTCTCTAATTATCCATGTATTCTGAGGTCCTTCCATCTTCCCAGTTGCAAAGTTTAGTAAAGGCCAGCCAACTAGTAAGATGATTATCACAGACATAACTTTCAAATGTCCAATGGCTGTGGAGAGTCTCCTCCACAAGACATCTGCAGAAAACACCAGATCACAGGGCAATCAGAGATTATACTACCTTAACTAGTGCTTCAGAGGAAATGTTCTCAATCCAGCTGTGTCTTTACAGGTATACAATAGTAGGGCCTCCATGGTTCTTGTTCTTAGCTATGCAGGAGACATTAGGTGCAAGACCTCTGTGTTACATCAGCTCCAGAGCAGCTGTGCTATAGAGCACAGTGCTCCCGCTGTTTGTCTGGTACCTCTGTGGAATCACTGTCCTGGGGATACAGAATTTTGTGTCCCTTACCTTTACAAGGGAGAGTGGACCTCCTACAACTCTTTTGCATTGATTCTTGGCCCTTGCCACAGTACAGTTCTCCAGCAAGACACCACAGAGACAACTATCCAGAAGGACTCTAGCATTAGGAGGATCTGCTCTGTGGTTCCATGGGAAAGACAGCTATGAAACATTTCAGGAAACAGCTAGTACACTCAATGTGATGCCTTCACTGCCTTAGGTCATCCAGTGTGAGGCCCCCATCCTTTAGGCTGAGCTCAAAAAGTTTTCGTATGCTGCAAAGGAAATCCACAATAAGCAAAAGATGGGGAATAAGAAGAGCAAGAGGTGCAGAAAGTACAGGAGGACATAAGGTTTTCTAAGCTCCTTGAATAAATATGTGCCTTCTCTGCATTTTTACACAGTGGAGCACTTTATTGCATACAGGTTTGATCCACAGCTATGGATGCAAGAATACACATGGTAGACAGAATTTAATGTAATAGATTTAGATAAGAAAATGAGCCAAATTCCCTGACTCACTTTCATCTGATGTAATGTACCTTCAATGTATAACTCTTAAAGGCACTTGCTGATGGATTCAGCTCTTTTGCTTCCAATATGAGAGATACTCATGAAAAGATAACAAAGTCTATAAACTAAAAAAGAACCTCCCATCAACACTTACACTGATAATACATGTTCCTAATGAAGAGAAACCCAGCTCATAAGACTGACTAAAATAGCAAAGGATACACATTGATGTGACCTAACCCCAACAGCATTTCTGTCATAAAAGGAAGGCTTGTTTTGTGCTTGTCAGCATATGTTTACATCTCTAAAGTCTTTTGTAACAAGTACTATATGGGAGTTGCCTTGTAATTACTGTGAGACAACCTCACAGAGAGACCTGAAGGGTAAACCACAAACTTATGCTATTTTTGAAACACTTGTATTGTGTTAATTTCTACCTGACCTTTTCTTGAGGTGCTTTTGACCCTACTTCTACTCACTAATCACAGTGCCAGTCTCATTCCTAGCTGTCTGTCTCTCTTCTCCTGAGGGTTCCCTTGGATTCTTAAAGATGTTCCAAGACTACCCAAATCTGTAGTCTTCTGGATATGGTGGTGGTTTTTTTTTGGTTTTTTTTTTTTTTGTTTATTTTTTTGTTTTTTTTTTTTTTTTTTTTTTTTTTTTTTTTTTTTTTTTTTTTTTTGAAAAATGCATGTAACTTCTCTTAAGTTTTAACTGGAGATAGAGTTTAAGATAGTATGGGGCTTCCACAGTATCCCAGTAAATATATGTATAATACACATAACTATACTGACTATAAATTTTCTGCTGCTAGTCAGCAACTTGTGTTGAAAGACAGAGCAGTTAGACAGAACTGCCATTTTATGTTGTGAGTAGATTTTGATATACCATGGAAGAGCTGTTATTCTCTGAGATGAGGCATTCACAATTGTAAGATGAGTATTTCATGGTCTGCCAGTGTAAGCTTCATCATTTTCTTCTATTACAATCAAGTTGATCCTTGGATAGGAGGTTTTCATGGAAAAGCAAGAAGATAGTGTTGTTTCAGTAGACAGTATTTTGTTGAGTCCAGTCACATGAATCAAAGGGTTCAATACAAAGAATAGATTGAGTCCTGTCTGTTTTCAGTTTCCATATCTCTGGAAAACACAATTGCTTTGAGCCACAGATTGCCCAAGAAAACACCTGTGACAAAATCTAGATAAGCTCTGTGAAGGCAACGGCCTAGATTAGAGAGGACCAGGGTACCAATAATTATGGCAGTGTTGCTGTCTTGATATGCTGCTCTTGAGAGCAGCTTTGCAGAGAGAGACCTGGGAGTCCTGGTGGCTGAACATGAGCCAGCACTGTGCCCATGTGGGCAAGAAGGCCAACGGTATCCTGGGTTGCATTCTGAAGACTGTTGCCAGAAAGCCAAAGGAGGTAATCCTCCCCCTCAACTCAGCCCTGGTGAGGCCAAACCTGGAGTACTGTGCTCCAGTTCTTCCCACAACAGTCATGTTAATTCCCTAAATACCGCCATCAGGAGAACCCCGAGAGCCTTCTGATGTCACCAGAGAGTCACTGTCACCCGATGGCCTCACAAATGGCAGCTGGCCATAAGAGCCCTGAGCATCCAGCCTGCTTTCAGTCCAGCTAGTGGCACTCGAGAGGTCAAGATCCTACTGCTGGAATGTGACAGTTGGATGTGTTGCGAGTGGAAGGCACGACGTCAAGGTCATTCCAGTGGTACGTGAGACATCAAGGTCCTTCCTTCCTGTGGCACAAGAGACGTGAAGTCCTTTCTGGGTGGCAGGTGAGGCACCCTGGTCCTTCTGGTGGAACTCGAGATGTCAAGGTCCTTCTGGTGGAACGTGAGATGTTGACGTCCTTCTGGTGGCACTCTGGAGGGAGGGATTTGAGATCCCTCCCTCTGCTTGCAGGCAAGGTGTCAAGGTCTTCCTGGTAGAGCGCAAGGCATCAAGGTGCTGCTGGTGAACTACGACTCTGAGATTCTGCCAGCGACACGCGAGGGAGGTGCAGCGGAACGGAAGCGCTTGACACCCGCTAGTCATTAAAGCAGTGTCCCGCAGACAACAAGCATCTCCATGCCAGGATAGAGGCAGGCACCATGAGCCAGCCATGCCAGGAACTGCCAGCGGAGGCACCCAGAGAAGACTGATGCACCATCTGCCTGGGCCCCCTGGTTGACACAGCCTGCCCGAACCCCTGCAGGCACTCCTTTTGCGTGGAGTGCATTGAACCATGGGCTGCCCACAGAGCCACCTGCCAGCTCTGCCGGTGGCCCATCCTGGACATCGTGAGGCTGGTGTCGCACTCCGTGAGGGACACCTCGGCTTGCCGGCCCCAGGGAAGGGCCCAAGGTAACACGGGGCTGGGGTGGTGGCAGCAGCAGCAGCAGAGGAGTCCCTCCAGCTACAGGTCCCAGAGTGTCTTGCCCAGACGCAGGGAACGCAGCCCCTCCACGCCACGACAGCTCATCCGAAGCTTCTCGTGGCACTGGGAGCAGGATGGGCACAGACGGCCCCGGTCCCCACTCAACACCAACCCCGGGGACACATCGTGGCTGTGGAGGGCCCAGCAGGAGGAGCCAGGGTCTGGCAACCACGCAGGCCTCCATGCCGGGCCCCGCATTTAAAGAAAAAATAAAGAAATCCTAAAAAGTAACCCAGATGGAAGTCATTTGGGGGATGGGAAATTATCATGGGATTGGGTAACTGGGTGAGGGCAGCATCTATAAAGGTGACCATGTCCTAATTGGAAAAACGCTGACAGTAAAAGTCTCCTGAACCTGGGGCAGAAGAAAATGCCTGCTGGCCTGAGACCTGCCAGCCCAGGAGCTGTACCACAGGGTGCAGTCCTTCAGGAACAGCGTGTTCCAGCATGAGCTGCTCTCCAAGGAGCAACACAGAAAGCTTCTCAGATGAAAGGAGTTCCGTCTGGGGTAAAAATCAGGCCCGTTTTATACCATTGGTGCCTCTTACCCATAAGAAGGCATATGACAAGAGGGAATGGTCTTAAACCAGTAGAGGATAGACTAGGCATTAGGAGGAAATTCTTCACTATAGACGGGGGGTTAGGCACTGGAACAGGTTGACCAGAGAAGCTGTGGATGCCCCATCTCTGGAGGTGTTCAAGGCCAGGCTGGATGGGGCCTTGGCCAACTTGATCTATTGGGTGGCATCTCTGCCTGTGGCAGGGGAGTTGGAGTTAGATGGTCTTTAAGGTCCCTTCCAACCCAAGCCGTTCTTGGAGGCCTGTAGCTAGCGGTGTCCCCCATGGGTCAGCACTGTGTCTGGTCTTGTTCAACCTATTCCTCAATGACCTAGACAATAGAATGATGGAATAGAGTGCACCCTCAGCAAGTTTGCTGACAACACAAAGCTCGGAGGAGTGGCTGATACCCCAGAGGGCAGTGCCGCCATTCAGAGGGACCTCGACAGGCTGAAGGGTTGGACCAAAAGGAACCTCATGAAGTTTAACAAGGGCAAGTTCAGGTTCAGGGTCCTGCACATAGGGAGGAATAACCCCAAGCATCAGTACAGGCTGGGGGCTGACCAGCTAGAGAGCAGCTCTGCAGAGAGGGACCTGGGAGTCCTGGTGGGCAGCAGGCTGACCATGAGCAAGCACTGTGCCCTTGTGGACAAGAAGGTCAGCAGCTATAAAGGTGACCATAGATGATGGACTAGATGGTCTTCAGAGGTCCTTTTCAACTTCAGCCATTCTGTGATTCTGTGATTCCATGATATGTGAATCAAGCAGATTTTCAAAGAATCACCTAGAAACTTGTGACTTGGAAATGAGGGTTAATGAAGAGATTCACATCCATGTCTCTTAATACAGAAAGTAGAAAGCATAGTTTATTTCCTAAGGCAGAGGATGGTCTTACACAAATGAAAGACAGAAAGAAGCTGAGGCTGCAGCCGGAGTAAGTCAGTGTGTATGCCTGTTACACAGAACTCCTATGTGTAGGTACTTCATGAGTCTTGTTTACAGTGGAGATTTGTTCTTCCCCTGATTACCTGGATTTTAATGAGAAACCCTTGGAGGAGGACAAAGTAGTAGATTTTAGCCTTCCAGTTTGGCTGTTTACTTCTTCTTACATTGTTCTTTTGGAAATTATAGAAGAATATTTGTTGGAGAGCAGGGAGCACTTCTTTTGGAAGACATATTTCCCATACATACATTTTCAGGGGAGTAATCTAAGATATAGCAGCTACAAGTGCAAATGAGTTCGTTACACTGAAATGCCACTGAGAGTCACCATGGTGACTCTATCCCAGTTAGAAGTAGGTTGTCACAATTACTCTCATCACACGACTGAAAATGATGAGAGATCTGGACTACTGACCTCACAGAGACAAGGACTGGAACTTAATTCCATACCCACTGATGATGTGTGGATGCTATTACACAAAATTCAGAGGTAATATGCACTGTAATTGATGATATATTTAGCTTAAAAAAGTGCAATAGAACAGTAAGACGATTATTTTTAAATTTTTCTCTCTTTTTCTAGTAAAAGAAAAAAAAATGTAAATCAAAAAAAAAAAATGTGTAGGCCATACTGTGACTGATAAGGATGACCTTTCAGCTGTACCTGTTGGAGGGGCTGGCAACCATTCTTATAGGAAGTGGTTTGACCACACTGACGTTAATGCTTCCTTGCTAGGTCCCTTGCTTTCTCATATGACTTAGCCACGTCTACAGTTGTGTTATTGCTGTCACAGGCCAGTTGTCCCATTTTCCTGCCTAGGTTCATTAATCAGTGGCCCCTGGAAACACTGAAACATGAGCTTTCCAGAAACTGAAAGAAAGAAAGGAAGAAAAGTAAAATTCACAAATAATCACTAAGTCACTATTTCTTTGACAAAATTCCTACAGAGGTTGGCTTTACTAGCCAAGAAATTCCTGAGAAATTTTTCTCAAGGTCTTACTGTACTTTCCCAGGAAAAAAATATGCAACTTTATTTTACTCAGAAAATATCCATGCTGAATTCTTATGTGGTCTTTGGTTGGAACCATGAGCAAATGACGAAACAATAAATAAATTCCTTTTGCAGTTACCTTCCCTGGTCCCTATTCTTATCTCTTTGCTGAAACATACCAGGTTTCTATTCTTCAGGATCTGAGAGTAAGATTTCCCAAGAGACAAACTCCACGGGCTACTATATTGAAAACCATATTGTTGGCACTTGTAGCAGCTTCTCATCCACATCTTTAAATGCAGACTCATACAACTGTTTATTAAAAAACTACTGCAAACATGAAGTCATACCAGCCTCAATCTGGAAGATTAATTCATCCTTCAAGAATAATGATCTAAGTGTGCAGTTAAGCATCCCATCATGTTCCTCATAATGCCAATACCTGGACAATTTGTAGATCTTCATAATTTGATGATGACTCCATGACAAAATTATATCTGTATATGGATTATAAAACACTTCATGAGCATGAACAGATAGACGTATGTAGAACTTCACCAAGACCAGCCCTACATGCGGTGTTTGATACCTCCTCAGTGACAACTGCATTTTAAGATTTGTCAGAGGGCTGATTTTTAATCTAATGTGACCCCCATAAATTGCACAATTCAAGTATTTTAATTGAATTGTCATGTTGGATGCCTTGAAGATGACAACTATTTTATCAATACAGTTACCTTTGTCAACCAGACCCATAATTATGTCAGATAAGATTGTTGCCTTTTTTTGACAAGACCTGAATTCCATGAAAATATAAGTAACATAACCTTTTATAATTTGTAACATGTTAAATCAGAGCTAAGTAATCTAAAATGAAATATGAAAACATACTGTTCTGATAAGTTCAGAACTGAATTCAAGCAATTAATTTCAATTTTTCTAAATGTAAGTTTATTGAAATAGATGTATTCCGCCTAATTGCAAACAGTATTTCTTCTGAACGTATCATATTGCCATATTTTAAGTAGATGAATGTTTATTCTGAACTTTCTTGACCAGCTGTGAAACCAAAGTTCCTAATACTAATAATTCATCTTGGGTAAGACAAGGAAGGTAAGAAGGACCAGACAAATGGTTTCCTTACAAGTCTGTAATCAGTGTTGTTCATGCACTTCTCATGGTCCTTCTCGGAGGCTGGTAACACACCATAGATCACAACCTTCACTGAATATGTGCCTATCAATATTCTATTATACTATGGGTTGTGTTTAGTATGTAATGTACAGAGGTCTAACAAGTACAGTGAACGGTCCATATCAAGCAGCAGTAAATAAAAAACAAGCTGACAGGGATGAACCAGAGCCAGGAGTGCCAAATCACCCAACCAGCCCTTATCCGAATGGAGCCATCCATGACATTTCCATTTTTACCTAACATTCCTAGTCCCAGCGTGTGGGGGAAATCAAGTGTAATTTTGTAATGAGGCAGGGAAGTAAGTTTAGAATGAAAAGGAGAAGAGGGGGAAGTAGCAATTTAAAGCTAAGGAGGGGCATACAGGTACCCTGTCACACTGAGACAGGCCTATGGTCCTTCAAAGCAATACATGCCACAGCCAGAAGGGATGTTGCACAGATCGCTCACATAGCTCTACTTCCTGAAACTGAAGCAAACATGAAGCTGCTGCTGTATCCATGTCCTTGGTCTCTAATTTTGTGTAGCAGAACCTGGCACTAGAAAAAATCTCCAGTCTCCAGCTAAGTGAGTAGCGTATTTATACTGTCCTTTCTTGTAATCTTTTTCTACTGTTGTAATGAAAAGCCTGACCGTCAGCATTTTTAATAAGAATCTTCTTTATTTTTACTCTGAAACCTATCCTGGGATATGGGAGCAAGGTAGTTGGGGAATTAATTGAGAAAGCCACTGAAGTGGGGTACTGAATCTAAATGAAGAGCTGTGGGCCTTCTGCACACACATACCAGCCCCTCCAGACATGTTTTAGGGACTGATGGTATGGACCATTTGCCATTACACCAGATCTGTCAAAGTGATGATTTAGGAAGAGTTTCTGTCCCTCAGACGTGAAGCAGATTTGCAATGAGCAAGAAGAAGACCATACAGGTCTGGGCAAAAAAGTGGGACATCAAGTCTGGGTGTAAAGCTGTCAGCACAAGATTGAAGTATTAGAATACAAAAATATTCCTGCTCTTCTCATCATCTTTCAGACATTGATCTCAATACACAGCACGGTCCAGATTTCTTCACTGTTTAAAAGAATGGCTTTGTCTCCTGCAGCCAGGAAAACTAATATACTATTTTGTTGGCAGGCAAAGGGCTGATTCCTCCTAGATAAAGGGATTTTGGTCCTTATTAACAGATAACTTGCCTTCATGCCTTTTGGCCAGATGAGAACTATGTAACCAGATAATTATTAAGTGCTGAGGTGCTGAAAAGGCATTTGTGGTTGTGTCCATCTAGGAATAAACAGCGGTCACTGGCCCTGAGGTGCTAAACCTGTTTTGCTGGGATCTTACTTCCAAATCAATCACCTTCACAGGTCTGTGGAGCTCCGAACTGGTGCAAGCTTGTTTTACCCACCCACATTTTCTAAAAAAAAAAAAAAAAAAAAAAAAAAAAAAAAAAATTCTGTGAAAGAGTAACTTGTCCTTGCAGGCTTGATATCAGCTGAGGACTGGTCTGCCTGACAGCCTGCACAAGGCCGGTGCATGACATGAGGGCAGTGTTACCATTGTGCTCTCTGCCTTGGGCAGAAGTGTGCTGTGCCTTTCCATGCCTCCCTCATCTGCATGAGTTTTGTGTTGGGGATGTTCTGGTGAGGCACAGACCCGGCTTTCCTCCAGAAGAGCCCTCAGAGGTGATTTCAGGGTGACTGTAAGCTAGAGTCCTGAGAGCTGGCTACCCTGTGGCTCTTGGGCTCAAGCTGCTGTTAGCTCTGGTGCTGCACGGGTGGGGACTGTTGTCTCTGCACAATACCTACATCTCTGGAGAGATGCCCTAAGGGTGGGCAGAGGTTGGATGCCCACTCTGGCTGGATGTGGCTGAGCGGCTCCTGACATGTGGTGCTGCAGAGATAGTCTGCAAGGAGCTCACGGAGTAGCCCTGCCATGTCAGGAGGCCTCTCTGCTCCTCCTGTATAGCAAATCCTCTGTAGCCAGTGCTGTAGACAAGTTAGCAGAGTTTACCACAGTCATCATAGCCAGTGGAGGGTTATATTCTGCTTAGCTTCTGTTAGCTTTGGATTTCATGTCTGTGCTAAGCAAACTTTCCTGCTTTTGAAACAGCTGAAATTGCTGACCTACATAAGGGCATACTCATTGTAATACATCCCTGCAGATAAATAACCAGCCGGCTGACCTCAGAGGAGATGGACATGGCAGCAGGAACATTGTTTCCAGTAACACTGGCTGGAAATTTTCCAGATGATTTTTTTTTCTTCAGAAAACACTGATCTGATTAAAAGATCCGGTAGGGAGATGACTTGATCACTGGTCAGATTTTTCAGTGGAAAACTAGTGATGCCTTTTATATGATTGGCCTGTATGATTTATGTTGCATTATGCCTTTACCTAAAAGTTAAAATGTAAAGAAGTCTGACCCAAATGACTTAGCCTAATCAAAATAAGGACTTTTCCAAATAGAATACTCTATTTAAAGGTATTCTTGGCATTTCAAAAATTAAATACCTGAAGAAAACTCATTTTGTAGTAAATGCCAACCTTTTGAGTTTTCATGATGAGCAAGGACAAAAGATAGGACTAAGATGCTGAAAATCCTCCTGGGGAAGAAGTTTTGCTTTTGGATTGATTCCAGCCCACATAATGCCACACGGCTGTGGAACAAATAAATACCCACAAAGATTTCACAAAGAAGATGACTGAGGCTTTCTGAAGGCTAGAGGAAGTTAAGAAGGACAGCGGGACAGCTACTTAAGACAGCCCGTTTCACTACATAGATGACAGAGAATAATGGGGAAAAAAATCTTTCCTTTCCTGAGAAAGGAAATCCTTGAGAAGCAGGATCTCCCTTCTGGCACAGAAGGTCTTCATTCTAGTAATGTCCAACCATTAGGAGCAATGTAGGAGCACTGAACTTCACAGTTTAGTGTAAAATGGAGCAGCTGCCACTGAATGCTGAGTGCTCGTCCACTGAAACATTGAGATATCTCCTTTTACCATTATTTTGCAAAAAATGCAACTCAGATATTGGGAGAATCCAGTATTGTCAAAATGAGGAATTCTGAAATATTTTCTAGTTGCTTATGTAAATGATATGAAGCACTGAAATAAATTGAAATAAAAATATTCACAGGGAATTTAGGAATTGCTTCACTTCCTCTTTTTTTTTTTTTTTTTTGG
>NW_023305400.1:0-1798 GCF_011077185.1 Oxyura jamaicensis | reverse complement strand
TGGTTCCTTAGGAGGAACTGAGTGAAAGGACTTTCTCAAACTGCAGAGAGCAGAAGCTGCCCTCAAGTTGTCTGCTGGACCTGTATACTTTTTTAGTGATGTCTTCCTTTGTTCCAGCTTGGGAATTGCATATCTGCCCAATCTTGCTTGGTGGTGAATTGATAAGGATCCCATTTCAGCATTGGTATTGATGATAGTTTAGACATATCAAGAAAGATACCTCAGATACAAAAACAACTTGGTAAGGTTAGAATTTCTCTGAATTCCTTCCAGTCTGCTAATTAACACTTGTTTTTTAGCAGACTGTGAAAACAGTGACAGCACTTTACCGATGCTCCTTAAAGGGATTGTTTTCCCATCCTTAATGGAAACTGAATTTATATTAGAAATATATATATACATATTTTTAACATTATAGTTTTTTAATATTGATAAATCTATAGAGAGATATTTTCCCAAAGAAAATCAACCAAATGTAAACAAAAGTCTACAATGCACTGTAAGTCTTCCTCGAGCAAGTAGTTATTCTCAGCAGTTCCTTGGAATGATCGCATTTTCCATCCCTGTTCTTCTGGCTTTCTAAGGAAGCAGCTACTGGGTGTATGCTGTGTTATAAGCATAAGCACTTCCAAAACTAAAGCAGGTTCTCTAACATTTCCGTGGGGTAACAGAGAACATGAGGAAAAGTTGTTGTGTTAGGTGCCTACCATGCTTTAAGCTATCCTACGTATTTCAGAAGCTGCTTTTATGTGTCTTTCCTTGGCTATCAGCTCCAGACTATTAAAGGACGTTCCTGGTCAATTGACAAATGCATATCCCAGATGGTAGCAACTCGAGAGAAATAAGTTCTATTTGCAAACACATAGGAATCCATCCAGTGGCTACTCATTTGTATGTGCCATTGCTCCGATTAAAATGAGCAAAGGATTAAAACTATGTTTTGGATCACCTCCCTGCAGAATATGTTTTGTGAAGCAATCTGTTTTGTTTTTGTTTGTTTCTTTGTTTGTTTAGTACCACTGAAAGGAACATGAGAAGGGGAGACCTCATGTTTTCAAACTATTTTCTATGGTACTGGCTTAAAAATAGTTGACAATAATCTGAGAAAGCAATCTGAAGCTGATGTTCATCCCTAAATACACTTTTATGATGTAGCTTTGCGAGGAATAGCCTGTAGTGGAAATTCTGACTGATGAATATGTAACTTCTCCAGTAAGAACAGAACTGTGTTTTGAGGCTTTTAGAAAAGGAGGTGAAAAATCCAGATAAAAAAATAATTCTTCCTTCATAAGGTTGTACAACCAGCAGAAACGGTGTCCTTTAAAAGCACTCTGTTTCATTGCAGAAGTGTATGTTTTGTGATATAGCCTGAGTTTATGTAAGATGTGATCCTCTGGCAAAGATTAAATTTACAGAGTGTCCAAGCCCGAAAATGATGGAAAAAATCGGGTGTATTTCCAATGCCAAAGCAATTGCTGAATGTTTGTTTTGAAACCAGTAGAAACTGGACATAATTTCCTAGATTTGGAAGGCTTAGAATGTGTTTCTTTTACCTTCAAATCCATCTTCTTTTCTCTGTTTTGAAAGAAACATCAGTGGTTCCATTCCAGTTACTGTATTTGGTTTGAAGAGCTGTGTTTTTGGCATGGAAGTGCTGATAAGGGAATCACTGCCATAATATTTATGCTACAGACACGGATACTCCTTCTTTTTTAGCTTCCAGGAAATTGATGTTGCTGCCTTTCTGTTTTGCTTTTGGTTTGTTTTCACTGAGAGAAAAGAAGAATTCCTTGTGGCA
>NW_023305399.1:0-9987 GCF_011077185.1 Oxyura jamaicensis | reverse complement strand
TGTAGCAGGGGACCTTAGGGGTGGCTTCTGTGAGAAGGATCTAGAAGTTGCCCCATGTTTGCTAAGGGCCCCACTGCTGACCAGAGCTGAGCCAGTAAGTGATGTTGTTTTGTGACTCTGCAAGAGCATATTTAAGACAGGGAAAAAAATGCTGCACCACAGAGCAGCTGGGAGAGTGAGAGGAGTGAGGAACAGTTTGCAGGAACCAAGGTCAGTGAAGGAGGGGGAGAGGAGCTCCAGGTGCCGGAGCAGAAGTCCCCTGTGACCTGTGGTGAGGACCATGGTGAAGCAGGCTGTCCCCCTGCAGCCCATGGAGTACCACGGTGGAGCAGGATTCCATGTTGCAGCCCGTGGAGGAGACCATGGAGGAGCAGGTGGACCTACACCGACGGAGACTGCGGCCTGTGGAAGACCCCTGCCAGAGCAGATTCTGGGCCACGATAATTACTGTGTGATCTTTAATTGTTATCTCCTCTCCTCTCCTCTCCTCTCCAAAACTAAACCTTTCTCTTTATTGTGTGTGAGAGAGGTCATTCCACATTGGGCAGTTGATACTGGACTACATAGACAAATACAAAAGGGTTACCAAATATAATGTAACCATGTTAAAGTAACCATGTTAAAGTAACCATGTTAAAGTAACCATGTCTTTAAATTAGTGGTATTATAATATTATTCATCAGTAGTTATTTTCATTGTAGCACTTGCATTTTGTCTATTTGTATCATTGTTAATAAGACGTGTGCCATATTTAGGATAGAAGATGGATTTATAAACCGATATGACTGCTCCATTCATCCAGTCTGACCTTGAAAAGAACTTCTGTTTTTACGGCCAGTAGCACTGATTGAATTGCAATGTTTCCACTATAAAAATCTACTCTCTTGATTTAAGAGCAGTAAGAGAAAAGAAAGTGCTCTGACCTTTGCTATTTTTTTCGAAGAACAGGAAAAAATTCCCCCTCCCTGTATTTGTAAATATTTCTAAATATAAGAACAAACGGTGACCTCTATTTACAGCTTCTTTCATTTGACTCTTGTATTCAATTCTAGTAATGCTATGTGAACATGAGGAAGGAAATATTGCCACATGAACTCAGAAACTCCCTGATGGGTTTGTTTAGATGCTTGCTTTAAAGGCATACTTAAAAAGAGTTGTAGCGTATATTTGCTGTATATTTCCTAATATTATTCTTTTTGTATAAAACTTATGCGGTATATTGAAGGGAGGACATTTTATCTCTGAAAGGTAAATAACACTCAAGATGGTATCTCTAAATATTTAATTTTTTACAAATCATATTGAATCTACATTGATTAGCTTTTGAAATATCCTTCCTCCAGTGGTTCTGGAGTATTAAGTTTATGAGAACATTTTCTGGTACACATTTGGAAGACTGTTAGATTACATCTTTGCTTATGTTAAAAGTATTGGTAGCTTGTTTATTAAGTGGTTGAGAGTGCTGTCTTTAATTAAAATGGATCTTGCTCTCATATGCCACTTGTTCTTCTTTTTTTTTTTTTTTTTTTTTTTTTTTTTCCTCCAGGACCCCTGTTCTGCCATTCCCTCATTTCAAGAACTTTCAAGTCCTATCAATTACTTAACAAACTTATCACAGTGACCTTGTAACATTCAATGCTAACATGGCACAGATGGAAATGCCTGCTTAAAGTCTGTATTTTATCTACTAACTTTATGTGCCAAGCCAAGTTAAGCTAAATATGAATGACCGAGGTAAGCATTATTAATAATAATTAATTAATAATTGTTAATTAATTATTATGTAGCCTCCCCGTGCCTGTAACACAAATTATAAAGTGCTAGATGATGAAAAAATATTTTTAAAATGTTGTGAGACTTCCAAAAGTAAAAGCATATGGGGAATTATTATTTAAAGGAGATGTTTCTAGTGTGATTGAAATAGGAGAGACCTAATGCTATTTATATATATATATATTTGGATCAAAATAGAATTATGCTCTTAACAATTTTTTTTTTGTTTGTTTTTTCCAAATTTGACTAAGTGTTTGAAGCTAATTACAATTAAATCATACACAGCTTCCTGGGTTGAAGAGCTGTATAGCTAAAACAAAGGAGATTGCACTAAAAATACAGGAGATAATATTTTGACAAACAGATATTCAACAGATACTCAGAAGTCTTCATTTGGAAATTAATTCAATATAATCTAGAGGAGTAAAATGGTAGCTAAGATTACCATGGGTGACAGTAATGCTAAATTAAGAAATTATCACGTACAAGTAGGGAAGAATAATTGCTACTGAGAGTTTATTGTGGACTATTTTGTGAATTGAAAACTGGATGCTGAACTGTATCCTGTACAATGTCATGTCATGTGTCATCTCTTCCACCGAAGAGTCCTTACTGATTCCCTGCTTTTCACTGATTTATCTACACATGAATATACATAGATATAGAAAGATTGAAACAATGTATTCAACATAACATGCTCATAACTTTAAGAATATTGATCATGTAGAAAGAATTGAAAGAGTAGGACCACATAGGTCTCTGTAAGACAGAAGCTTAGTCTTATAGTGAACAAATCAAGAAATTTAATCTTTTCTGTTATCTGAGAGAAGATTGCATGGCCTCATCATGATCTCTGAGTACCTATTCTGGGAGAAGATTTCTGACAGTACACCTCTTTTAATCTTGTAGTCAAGGCATGACTAGATACAATGACTAAAAGTTAAAGCCAGAAAAAAAAATATGTTTTATATAAGAAACTTTTTCTTTTGTGATGACTAACCACTATAAAACCACTATTAAAAAAAATATAAAACCATTATATAAACCACTAAATATAAATATATATAAAACTATATAAATATATATTATATAATATTATATATAACTATAATTATATATATAATATATATTATAAATTATATATATAAATATATATATAAACTATATAAATATATAATATATATATATATAAAACTATATAAAACCACTATATAAAACCACTATATAAAACCACTACTAAACCACTATAATACCACTATTTAGGGATGTCTGGGTGTCTTTTCCTCTCCCAGATGTAAAAGATTGTTAAACACTTGCAATTTCATGAAGATATTAATGTAGTATATAGAGATTAAGTAACAGCTATCTAAAGTGTAATGAATTTATTGGGTTCTAATGTGTTTTTAATTCAATCCCAATTTTTCTACTTCATTTCAGAATACTTTTCTTATTACCAGTCAAATAGTGAAGTTAGGAAGAAATTGATCTCACAAACTCTTCAAAATAAATTTTAGCTTATACACACTGCTAACAAATATTGACATTCTAATCTTTCTTTAGGAATTAAATTTTAGACACCACTTTCTGTTCTTCAGAGCTTTATTTTATGCTTCTTTTACATCTTTTCATCCTTCTCCATAACCAAACTGTTTTATTGGAGTGTTACTTTTCAGCCAGTAGGACACTGGAAGAAACTAGAGGGAGCTGAAGTAGTTCTGATCCAAGAGATATTTGTAAATTGTCTGCTGCTTTGGCTCACCTCAGAATGGTGTATAGAGCTTGTGGCAAAGAAGGTATAACTAAAGAATAACTCTCTCTCTCTTTTTTTTTTTTTTCTTTTTTTTTTTTTCTTTTATTTTTTTTTGGTAACTAAATACTTAAAATCTGACATAGTTTTATTAAGTTGCTTTTGTGTCATTTCAAATGTTCTCTTCATAATTTCTCAACAATTTTTCTTTCTAAAGGGATATGCAAGTATTTTGAATCAATCTTAACAAGTGAGTAGTAAAATTTGCAAGAGTTATGTTTTAGTTAACAAGAGAATTTCTTAGCTTTTTATGTGTTTTGCATTTAATACTTTTCAAAATAAGATTTTAGTGAACAATGGGTAATGACATTCAAGCCATCATAAAAGAAAATGACAAAATGACTTCATAAAAATGCCAACAAATGCAAGCTAAGAGCATTTTCAATTTATCTGCCAAGGCTTTATGCGTTCATCCAAAATAGGTTTGTGATTTTACCTTCAAAACCATTATCTTGAACCTAAATAAGTATCCATCAATAACTATCAGCTAGTATGCTGGCCTTTCTGTCTGAGGAAAAACCATCACAGGTCTTTCAAAAGCTATATCTGAATATTTGCTTCCACTATAGTAGATCCCATTATCTGTTACTTGGCTCGGAGGTCAGTGTTCTTGTCATTACTTTTATGGCAGTTCTTTAATGGCAATGCTTTAATGGCAATATACACAATTGTTAATTTCTGCCTGCTCCTCCTAGCTGTGCTTAGAAGAAAACTATTTAATAGAATACAGATAATAGTAAAAGCAAACTTCAACCCTACCCCCCCCCCCCCGCCCCGTCAAAATGTTACCTTTTTTATTTCATCTTAGATATATTTTATAAGTTCATCACTAAGAAAATGGTTATAAATGTTAACATTGTAGAAGGTATTTACAACTAGATTATGTCATTCATACTACGTTGTCATATTCTATTATTTAATGAAAAAAAAAAAAAAAGGCTCACAATTCTTGCTCAGATTTCATGAACTGGGAAACAATATTGTCACTATTGGAGCATGCAGTATTTCTCAGGAGAAAAAATGTTCATTTCAAAGCAGTAAACACTGTTTTGATTATTAAATAAGCACTAATTTGTTATAACAAAATTTCATTAAGCTTCAGTCAGGTTTACACTTTATCCCTTGCATTTATGTATTGAGTCTTAAGGAAGACTTAAAATAAGTTTCTGAAGTAAACTGATTCTCATTTTCTTGTTTATGATGTAGTTCAAGTGCAAAAATAACCAATGAACAAAACAATTGTTCAATTTCATCTCAAAGTCTAAGACTACTTGTTTTTCAATTAAGTAAATTTCATGCAAATGACATTCCTGAAGTTACAGCTCCAGTACACCAAAGATATATCTATATTTTTCTGTTTAACTTATATCAGATTTTGGCAGAAATGTGGAAAGAATGGATCTCACAACAGTGACATTTCCACAAAGGAAAGTGAGATTTATCCTTGGGGAAGATTAAGAAGTAATATTTCATGTTCTCCTTATTTCCCTGTGTTCAGTTCTTATTTACTCACACAGCTGCATCCCTGTTCATTATGCTATATTCAACAAGACAGATCCTCATTTTTTTTTCAGTTGATTTGAGCTACTATCAGACACAGAACATGAGGTTTCCAACCAAGTTACAGCATTTCTGTAAAAACATTTTTGCTTACTGCTACTCATAATTCAAAATACATTCAGTCAGGAGTAAAAAGTCTTCATAAATTTGTCAAACTGTTGTTGACTTTTGTGCCTTACCGAATTTATTTACCAAAAGATGACTTGCTCCATGATACACAGACAAAAGAAGGGTAGAACAATTCTATTTATTTATTTATTCTGGTTTGAGAACTGACAGGAATTCTGGTTCTCCTTCACCTGTAATCATATAGATAAGGTGAACATCAACGAACAACCTCTGCGACCTTTGTTCCACAATACTTGATGGGTTTTGTGACATGGATTGTTAAGTATATTTTTAAAACCAACTCATACTCTGGCCTAAATTATATAAAAAAATAAAAAATTATTATTATTATTATTTTTATTTTTTCTCTGTTAGCTAGTTATTTACAATATATTTGTGAACTATGAGCTATGAAGCTAGTAGCAAGTGCTTATGAGCTGTAAATAATAATGATCGTTAATATCACAGAAGTGACTTCATGAAGTGATTTCAAAATTTATCAGTCCTCTATCCTTTATGACAGCAACTTTAAGACCAACATACTAATTCATAAAATATACCCTTGCATTAAACCATGTGCTTTCTTAATAAATTTTCCTATGTAATCATGTTCAAGGCATGTGCTTCTGGGAATAATATATTATCTGGTAGATAAGCAGTGAATTAGCTTCACTTTTTCAGGTTTTAGAATACATAGTTCAGACTAGATATCAGGAAGAGATTTTTCACTGAGAGGGTGGTTGCGCACTGGAACAGGCTCCCCAGTGAAGTAATCCCTGCACCAAGCCTGTACGAATTTAAGAAAGGTTTGGTCTGTGCGCTAAGTCACATGGTTTAAACTTCTGGGTAGACCTGTGCGGTGCAAGGAGTTGGGCTTAATGATCCTTATGGGTCCCTTCCAACTCAGAATATTCTATGATTCTATGATTCTATGATTTTTACCACATTTTCTTCCATATATGCATTATGAATACAGCTCTATCATTGGTTATTATGGTGGTAGGGTTCAGGTAATGACTTGATATATAGAGACTGAAAGACTACAAATTGGAAGAGTGTAGCAATACCCACAGTGCTAATTATCATGTAGCACAAAATGCTGATGCTTATATACAAATTCACAGGTAGACATACAATTACAAATTTTGTCAATAAAAATCTCACCCATACCTTCCATTTGAAAGATGGAAGATAAGGTATGTATATAAAAGACTAATAAAGATCTGTGAGGTTGTAAAATCTATCCAGACAGTCTAAAAGTTCTTCTGCCATTAAATATGATCCTTTCCAAGACATTTCAATATTTTATCTATAATAATATAAAGTAGAAAGTTTCTATAGATTCTTATATATACTACAGAAAAACCCTGGATGTTTATTACATTAAGAATAATTACCCAATACTGTTAATCATTGTTTTTCCTATTCACAATGCACACAGAAGAGTATACTTTTGTGATATAAAGCAAAAAGGCAACATTTGTGTATCATGTAGTATTCATGTTTCACCTTCGTATGTATTTTTTTTTTTTTTGAATACTTTTGTTTGTTTTGTCTGTGTATCCAACAGGATTTTTTGAATAATCCTCAACGGTGCTGTCCAGTGGTGTTAAAAAAAAAAAAAAAGGTGGATCAACTGATCAACTGTGAAGTAGCCTCAACTCTTGCTGTTATTGTGGGAGTGGTGTTCATTTAAGGACATGGTTTAGTGGGTGACATTGGTAGTAGGGAGATCGTTGGACCAGATGAGCTTAGAGATCTTTTCCAACCTTAATAATTCTATGATTCCCTAGTCATGTTTCCATTTTTTCATGGAAATTTTTTTCAATTTGTTATATTAAAATGTTACATGAACATTTTTATCATCTACATTAAGTGGAAAAGAAAATCGAAGTGGTCCTTTAGATTTAATCAGCTCATGAAAAGGGCCACATAGAATGGGTTTAGGAAAACTTTTTGTTCAGTCACTTTAAGAAGTGACTTTCTGTTTCACTGACATTTATGATGTCTGAAAATTCAAAACAAGGAAGGAAAAGAAACTTTTTCCCTCCTTTTACTTTTGACTTGAATTAATTTGATGCAAGATAAAAAAATAAATTATACAGACCTGTTGCCCAAACATCGTCCCAGGCAAGCTGTTCTAGGTGTTCTTGCTTGAGCAGGGTCTTGAGGAGGGTCTTTGCAAACCTCAGCTATTCTGTGATTCTGTAATTTCACTTTGTCATGCTTTTGGATATTGAAAATTCTAGAAAAAATGAAAAGTAATAACTATTCTACAAAAATGTAATTAGAGATAAAATCATTATGTTCTAATAATGATTAACAGAAATTTAATTGACTGTGTATTGGCTGAATTTCTCCCAAAGAATTTAAAATTATTAGGACAGAATTTGCATCAAAACAAAACAAAACAACAACAACAACAACAAAATTAGAGATTTTGGAAATATAACTAATTTTTGATAGATTTACCAAAGCCAAAGTAGTTTTCTTTATTAGAGCATATCAGTAAATTAAACAAAAATTCTACACCACATACTATATCCAAAATGCAGCATTCTGCAGATGTTTTACTAATGATTTGGCTCCTGGCTTTCCATTAGATTCCTTAGAATCTTTCATAATTATTAAGCAGTAATGTATATCATATTGCATTTTTTTTTCTGCCTCTCAGCTAAATGGTATAAAAAACTGGTCTCTGGAAGGGCACAAATAATCAATAAACATCAAGAAACTCATGCTTGTCTTTCCTTCCATAAATCAGGTCAATAGACAGTGAAATACAGAGAACAGATGAAAAGCTGTCATCTTGATCAGTGGCATCCCAGATCTTTGTTGTGTTTACTGAATTGTTGTGTAGAGGAACTCTTGCCTTTCTAACACTGAGTGTTGTTGCATTATGTATCTTGGTATCGTTTTTTGATATCTAGATTCTATCATTTAGTGAAAAGTTTCACCTGAAGTAAGGCACTGACTGTGTTTTCTGCATATGAAACACAATATTTAAGTTAAACATTGAGATTTAAAGGGAAGTTGAACTTATTCCCCATAAACCTTCAATATTACATCTTCCATCAAAATAAATAAATGAACAAATAGCCTGTCTCATTTTACTCTTACTCTAATACATATCTGTTTTCATTTATTCCTAGAGCAAACCAAGATGTATATGATGAAGTGACCTGATTTACCACTGTACAAGGTAGATGATCAGAGGCATTGTATCATTTTTAGCAGTACATTTTTAGGCTCATGTTGATACCAGATAATCTGAAAGCCCTCTGTAAAGAGAAGCAGATTTGCCCCCAGTCAAGGAAGCATAAATTCAAATTCTGTACATTATCATAATTGAATAATACTTAGTGATTTGAGCACTAGTTGTGTCTAAAATTATTTTGCTAGAATTTATAATTTTATGGAAAAGAAAGAGCTTAGGTGAAGAGGCCTTCATTTGAAATATTAAAATAAAACCAAATAATTTTATGGAAAACATAATGATTTTTTAAAATTTATTTATTTTTTATTTTTATTTTTATTTTCCAGCTTTGTGTTTTGTTTCTGCTTCCTTTTGGTAGTTTAAAAAAAAAAATAAATTGCTGACTGAAACTTTTCTTAAAACAGTAACAATTATAAGAATGCTCAGTCTCCCATGTGGTGTGGTATTCTAACAACCATTGTATTTGCTTAGGCTACAGTCTTTCCTCTTATTGTGGTTTTCTTTCTCTGTCCAATTACATGCTTTTACAAGCATTTTCAAGTATTTTGTGAAATTTGTGAACCAACTGTTCTTCCTCTCACCTGCAAAGTTAGCTGAGTGGCAAACAAGATCAACAGTTATTACAGCTGGCCACATGACTCCCGCTCACTAGGGGAAAAGGCTATAAATATTAACAGAAATGTATTTACCTGGGTTAATACTTATGTTATTATTAATTTTTTTTTTTTTTGGCTTATTATATGTTTTAATAAATGGAAAAATACTATAAGTGAAAGTTATCTGAATTTTACTCTAAGTACAAGTTAAACATTTATTTAGTAACTTTCAGAGTATTATGAAATTTCTAAAATCTGTTTTTAATTTTAACAGTGTTGCAGATGAACTATTTTGGCATTTGTCCCTGTAAACATATACACAAGAGAATTCATATGCTTCTATAATTTTCTCATCGGCTGTTTTATTTGAAAACAGATATAAAATAAGCAATTTCCCTGGTCAGCAAATCTTACTATTTAAAAAATATATAGCTTTGGAAAAATGCCTTACATGCTTGTGCTTTTATCTCCGCTGTCCTTTTTATGAAATCACTTAATTGGGAGATGTTTTTTTTTCACTGTAATTTTATGGGATTTTATTTAGGGCTTTTCTAAGATTTTTATTTATGACCTTTTATTTTTATTTTTATTTTTTTTTTCTTTTTTAAAAGCAGCAACAAAGAAACTCTGCCTTTTTATGGTTAGTGCAAATTGGAAACATAAATTAGTGTGCATTGGTATGTACATATATAAAAGAATATGCACTGGGGAAATGGTGGCTATATATAAATGTTTCACTCACATTTTTAAACTACTTTCCTTAAATATTCTTTACACCAGAAAAAAAATGAAAAAAGAAAAGAAAAGAAAAGAGAAAAGAAAAAAAGAAAACAGAAGACAAAAGGACAGGAAAGGACAGGAAAGGACAGGAAGGGAAGGGAAGAGAAGGGAAGGGAAGGGAAGGGAAGGGAAGGGAAGGGAAGGGA
>NW_023305398.1:0-13980 GCF_011077185.1 Oxyura jamaicensis | reverse complement strand
TTTTTTTTTCTAAATATCCAGACTAATCTTCCAGTGATGCAGCTATTTGCCATTCTCTCATAGTCTGTCATTAGTTACTAGGGAGAAGAACTCAGCACCCAATTCCCCTTCTTAGGAAGCTACAGAAAGCAATGAGGTCACCTCTGAGTTGCCTTTTTCCCAAACTACACAAAGCAAGTGTATTAAGCCCCTCCTCATAGGACATGATTTCCAGCCCTTTCACAAAGTGTGTTACCCACCTCTGGAGGCTTTTAAGTATCTTGATATCCTATTTATTTATTTGTTTATTTGTTTGTTTGTTTATTTATTTGTTGTGGAGCCCAGAACAGTGCACAGTATTCAAGGTGAAGACACACTGATGTTAAATATAAACTCTTTTGACTGGCTGACTATGCTGTTTTTAATGAACCCCAAAATAGAGTTTGCCCTCCTGGCGACCAGGGAACAGTGCTGAGTCACTGTGAGACTACTGTTAACCACTGCCCCCAGGTCCCTTTCTTCAGAGCTGAAGAAAGAGGCTTCCAGCCTTTTGTCTCCCAGTCTGTACTTGAGTCCAACATTACTCCAACCCAGATGAAGAACCCAGCATTTTCTTTTGTTGAATTTCTTGTTGCTGATGATTGCCCAGTACTCCAATCTATGTAGGTCCCTTGTCAAGTCCCTTTGTCCCTCCAGACAGCCAAGAGAATCTCACAGTTTTGTCATCAGCAAACTTGCTGAGTATGTATTCCACTCTTGCATCCAGATCATTGACAAAAATGTTGAACAGAACCCACCCTCAAATTGAGCCATGGTGTTCCCTGTTAGTTATTGGAAGTAGCTCCATTCACTACAACTCTTTGAGGTCTACTGTTCAGCCAGTTCATAACTTGGCATGGAGTGAACCTGTTTATCTCACAATTGGTCAATTTGTCCAGAAGGATATTGTCAGGAGCAGTACCAAAGGCCTCCCTGAAATCCAGAAAAATTATGTCCACTGCCTTCCCTTCAACCACCAAAACCCCCAAGTCCTCTTCCACAGGATTGTTCTCAATGAGTTCTTCTCCCTGTCCAGACTCCCTTCTGGGATTGCCCCAACCAAGGTGCAACACCTGGCACATAGACTTGGTGAACCTCATGCGGTTAACATGGGCCTAATTCTCCAGCCTCCTCAGGTCCCTTTTAATGGTATCCCTTCCTTCTTCACTTTCAACCTAGCACCACTCAGCTTGGTGTCATCTGCAAACTTGCTGCGGGATATGGTGGTTTTACTCGGGTAGGCGGCCGAGCTCCACCACAACCACTCTCTCACTCCCCTGCACAAAGAGGGTAGAAAATAGGAGCAGGGAGAAAATATGATGAAAAGGGCTCAAGGGTTGAGGTAAGGATGAGGAGATCATACAGTAATTATCATGACGGGCAAAACAGACTCAGCACAGGGAGATAGTAAGATGTATTACTTATTACTAACAAGTTAGAGAAGTGAGAAACAAAGGAAAGAAACAAAAAGCATCTTCCCCCCGCATCCACCCTTTTCCACCTCCTCCCCCTGAGTGGCACAGGGGAATGGGGGGATGGGGGTTATGGTCAGTCTATAATGCTTCTTCTCCACCGCTCCTTCTCGGTCACTCTCGTGCCCTGTGCTGTGGGTCCCTCCGAGGAGATGCAGTCCTTGCTGAACTGATCCGGGGTGGGCTTCCCACAGGCAGCAGCTCTTCAAGAACTGCTCCAGATATGGGTCCGTACCATGGGGTCCATCCGTCAGGAGCAAACTGTTCCAACCTGGTTCCCCCACGGGCAGCAGCTCCTGCCAGGTCACCTGCTCCTGCATGGTCTCCTCTCCACGGGCTACAGGTCTGGCCCAGAATCTGCTCCAGCAAGGGTCTTCCACAGGCTGCAGTCTCCATTGGTGCAGGTACACCTGCTCCACTGTGATACTCCATGGGCTGCAGGGGATTTCTGCTCTGGCATCTGGAGCATCTCTCCCCATCCTTCTTCACTGACCTTGGTGCCTGTAAGGTTGTTCCTCACTCCTCTCACTCTCCCAGCTGCTGTGTGGCAGAGCGTTTTTTTGTTTTGTTTTGTTTTGTTTTGTTTGTTTTTTTTTTTTTTCCCTGTCTTAAATATGTTCTTGCAGAGGTGCAAAACAACATCACTTATTGTCTCAGCTCCGGTCAGCAGTGGGGCCCTTACCAAGCATGAGGCAGCTTCTATATCCTTCTCACAGCAGCCACCCCTATGGTCCCCTGCTACAAAAACCTTGCCACGTAAACCCACTACAAGGGTGCACTCAGTTCCATTGTCTATATCATTAATGAAGATATTGAAAAGCACTTGTTCCAGGACAGACCCCTGAGGGATACCACTTATCACCAGCCTCACTATTTGCAGGGTGGTCGACCCTTCAAATCCATATCTTTCCACCTTAGATATTGGGATGTATGTGGGAGTGTGTCAAAGGCCTTACAGAAGTCCAAGTAGATGACATTAGTCAGTCTGTTGGCTAATACAGTCACTCCATCATAGAAGCCCATCAGATTTTTCAGGCTTGATTTGCTCTTGTTGAAGCCATACTGTCTGTCCTGGGTCACCTTCTTGACCTGCACGTACCTTAACGTTGCCTCCAGTAGGATTCATTTCAAGATTTTCCAAGGCACAGAGGTGAAGTCCACCAGTCTGTAGTTCTGCCTTCCTACCCTTTCTAAAAATGGGGGTGATGTTTCCCTTTTTCCAGTCACTGGAGACTTCACCTGACTCTCATGATTTTTCAAGGATGACAGAGAGTGGCTTGGCAACTGAATCAGCCAATTCCCTCAGGACCCTGGGATGCATGTCATCAGGACCCATAGACTTGTAGTTGTAGATCAGACAAACCTGATCTCTTTCTAAGACAAGGTGATGCATTCATTGGATGAGCTGTGGGTGTGGCCTACCTGGACTTCAGTAAGTCTTTTGACACTATTTCTCCTGGAGAAAATGGCTGCTCATGGCTTGGACATTTGTATGTTTGGTTGGCTTAAAGGCTGGCTGCATGTATGGGCCCAAAGAATCATGGTGAGTGGAGTTAAATCCATCTGGAAGCCTGTCACAAGTGGTACTCTCCAGTGCTCAATATTGCATGCAATTCTCTTCAATATCTTTACCGATGATCTGGATGAGGGAATCAAGTGCACTCTCAGTTAGTTTACAGGTGACACCAAGTTAGGAATGAGTGATCTGCCTTTGGGGTGGGAAGGCTGTAAAGAGGAATCTGGATAGACTGGACAAGTGGGCCCAGGCAACTGTATGAAGTTCAGCAAGGTTAAGTGCCAGGTTCTGTGCTTGGGGCACAGAAACCCCATTAATAGCTACAGGCTGGGGGAAGAGTGGCTAGAAAGCTGCCTGGCAGAGAGGGACCTGGGAGTATTGGTTGATAGCCAGCTGAAATATGAACCGGTATAGTTGTGCTCAGGTAGCCAAGAAGGCCAACAGCATCCGGGGGTTGTAGCAGAAATAGCATGGTGAGCAGAACTATGGAAGTGGTTTTGTTTTGTTTTGTTTTGTTTTTGTTTTTTACTCAGCTCTGGTGATGCCACACAATTTTGGCCTCTCAGTAGAAGGACATCGGGGTCCTGGAGTGTGTCCAAAGAAGGGCTGGTGAAGGGTCTGGAGAACAAGTCTTATGAGGTTTGCCAGCAGAAGCTGTGATTACTTAGGCTGGAGAAAAAGAGGCTCAAGGGAGGCCTTATCCTTCTCTACGATCCCACTAAAAGAGGCTGTAGCAAGGTGAGATTGATCTCTCCTGCCAAGCACCAAGTAATATGAAAGGAAGAAGTGGCCTTAAGTTGCACCAGTGGAGGCTTAGGTTGGATATTAGGAAAAAATTATTCACTGAAAGGATTGTGAAGTGTTGGAACAGGCTTCCCAAGAAAGTCGTTGAGTCACCATCCCTGGAGGTCTTTAAAAAACATGTTGGTGTGGTGTTTAGTGACAGGGTGTAATGGTGGCCTTGGCAGTGCTAAGTTAACTTTTGGAGTGGATAATCTTAGAGGTCTTTTCCAATCCAAATGAATCTATGATTTTATGATTCTCTAGGCACCTCTTGCTGATGCTGGCATCAAACTGGTAGGATTTGGAAAAACTGAGGTTCCCTTTTCACCACTTTTGCAAGCCAGTGATTGAACTCTTCCCCTCTTCTTTTGTATGGATGCCATCAAGACTCAGCAGACCAGGTTTCTCAAAGAGATTCCAGTGGTCCAAAAAGCCAAATCCCACGCGTTCAACAACCATGCATTGATCCACTGAATTTGTCTGGATCTTCAAAGCCTTTTTCTTTGACTGATAGTATTGAAAAGAGGGACTACCTCTGCTCCAAAAACTCCTCCAGATGCTCCGAGGACTCCATAGTCCTTCATGGTATATGTTGGTCTGCTCTTCACAGAATCATTGGTGACACTTTAAATAAGAACTGTCTGTGGGTTATACTTGATAGTATCTTGGTAAAATCTCTAATACAAGTTCCTTGTGTTTATTCTGGAGAGTGAGTTGGCAAATTGGTGCTTCTGAACCTCTCAGAGTAGCCTACAACTATTTTGTTTTTATTATTTCCTCTTCTAGAATAATGGTGTTTTTTTTTTTTTTCTCCTGAAACTGTAAAATAGTGGGTACTGATAAAAAGAGAGGAGAGGAATAAGGTAACTCATCCAATTGTAAGACTACTCAGGGTGAATATAGATCAAATTAGGCTACAAACCTCAGAGCCTTTCTGTCTTTCCGTTTTCAGTTATTCTGTTCCACTGCTGCGGATTCTGATAATGAGAATATCACACTGTGAGGAAAACTGCATTCTGAACTAGTCTTTTATCTACATTATGGTAAAATGACTATTTTAAGGGAAACAGTGTAATTAAGAACACTTTATAAAAGTATCAAAGAGATGGTCAGAAGGAGATGTACTGTGTATATCTGAAGTGAATTTGGAAAAATATGATCATTTTAACAGAAAGAAGATCCATAAAAATGCAGCTTTTTATGTATTTTACCTGCTGCTTATACTTTTCTAGTTCATTCAGAAAGAATAGAAGTCAATAGCTAAAGCAGTTCAGAAAGCCAAGTTAGCTCTATCTAAATGTACAACTGAAGAATGACTTTGAGCAGGTCCATAAAGGTTTGAAATTTCCTTTTAAAATTTAGCCACAAATAGAAGGAAGGAACCAACATGAACCTGCTATTACAAAGCACATGAGCCACAGGATAAGTCTGCTGTATAGGTTTTGATAACAAAACTGCATACAGAGGACAGAAAAGTTTCTAAAAGTTGATGATGTCAGATTTCTGGCAAGCACAGAGAAAAAAATGGAAAAAGTAATACCCTACAAGTGGTCTGAAGGGAGCCGGGAAAGAGTTCACAACGGGAATCCAGGTCATGAGCCTCCACACTGGCTTCTATCCTTCATCAATACACTAGGAACCAAACAAGGGACCAGAACTTGCACAGATCCTGTCATGGCTCAAGAGCCAATAAGACATAATCAGTTCTTACTGAGCTGTATAATCCATGGAAAAGTTGAGGAGACATTTTCTTTGTGGTGGTTCTGTTTCTAATGTAATTTTCAGATATAGAGAAAACTTTCATACAAAGACTCCATGGGTGTGTTCTTGAGAAGGCAGTCCATCACCTGGTCTGTCATTCATAAGAGATGGTAGCCCATCAATACACACATAAGCAAAAGTACTTGAAGACTGACAGTCTTCCACTGGTTAACTTGAGGCCAACAATCTCTCTGTCATTTCATGGGGAATCAAAATGAACCAGAGAACAGGACTACAGCACTCTAGAAAATAGATACTAACACCCCCAGATGTGGTGTTTGCATGACCAAAGGAAAAGCAACTGCATAGACAGGTTTTTTGTAGTTGGGTTATTCAAACTGGGGTTAGGCAATGATGAGTATCATCAATAGATATTAATCACTTAAAAACATTGTAGTAAAGGCAAGCACATCGAGAAATTGGGACTCAAATATAAGATAAAGCACTCTAGATTAAACAGATAATACCATATGTTACAACAATAACTTTTAATTGAATTCTTTCTATTCTTTGATTTAAGAATAGTGATAAAAATATTGTGATTTTTAATTGATTTGTGTTAGTGTTGTGCTAAACTCACATATAACACATGGGAACATTTGAAGTTTTATAATCTTTATATACAGTGATCACTCTTTGTGAGCTGTTGCTCATATAAGAGCACTAAATCACTGTGTTATATTACAAATATAACAAACTAAGCTGTTCAAATTAGAATCTCAGGGAATTGATTAATATCTATTTAATCAATGAAAACTACAACTGGAAGGATGCTGTTTTGAGAAATAATAGGGTATTTTAAGGATAGAATCTAGAATTTTCAAGCCAGTTTTCATAGCAAAAGTAGCAGAAAATGCTGCACAATTTTGGTATTATTGTTACAAGCATGACACCTATCTCGTATTTTCTGTATACATATAGAAAACATAGTTTACTGCTGTTTATAAATGCTAACTGATCACTCACAGTCCTGCTTAAGACTGAATTACTTTTATTTATATAAAACAATAATAATCCAAACATGTTAGGTATGCCCATGAGAAGAACACCTGTCCATTCTAATCAAAGATTTCAATAAACTTTTCTGTCAATATATCACTGTAGTGTCCACAATGCTTTTGATTCACTTGCACTGTTAGTATTGGGACTCTCAGGTAAGGGATAACCCCATTGTTCTCCAAGTTTGGCTACATCTTTCAGGCTGTCTGTACATGATTCCTTTATCATAGTCTGTTCTTTTCATTCAAATTAATGCTGCCATTCACGTTGCCACAGAAATGTTTAGAGGTCCTTGTAATGTGTGTCTGCACAAGAGGTGTAGTCCTCTTCAAAGGAAAAGTATGTGAGTGTTTAGAGATGACTGAATATTTTCTCCAGGTACTTTCTTTCTGTAAGTGAATAGCCTTGTTAAATATATATATGTATATATATAAAATATATATATATATATATAAGTATATATATATAAATATTTGCAGATAAAAGATAAATCTGAAAATAAAATTGGATATTATGTGGCTAAAATTATAACTTTTTTTTTTTTTTTTTTTTTTCAAGTAATACTAATAGGATATGAACAGTTTTAATTTCTGTTTCTTGTATTTAAACCACTGTTTTTATCATGGAACCAGAGAATTATTGAGGTTGGAAGGGACCTGATCAAGCAGGGTCACCTAAATCAGGTTGTCCCAGACCATGTCCAGGCAGTTTGTGAATATCTCCAAGGACAGACATTTCACAACCCTCTGGGCAACCTGGTCCACTGTTCAATAACCTTCACAGTATGCAAGTCTTTCCTGATGTTCAGATAGAACCTCCTGTGTTTCAGTTTGTGCCCATTGCCTCCTGCCCTGGAACTGGGCACCACTGGAAAAATAAATAAATAAAAATTCTCCCCTTCAACTTTAACTTTCTCTTTCCCAAATCCCAGCTCTTTCAGACTTTCCTCACAGAAGAAATGCTCTAGTCCCTTACCCATTTCTATTTTAAGTAAGGATCACAGATGTCCATCACTGACAACAGTCCTCTTAGTGTCTTAATGCAGCCAATGATACTGTTAGCACTTTTTTGCCAGAAAGGCACACTGCTGGCTTATGTTTCACCAGTACCCACAGGGAATTTTCTGCAAAGCTGCTTTGCAACCAGACAGCATGCACATAATGTAGGAAATAGCATATAAGAAATATCCTCCACAGGTGAAAAAAAAAAAAAAAAAAAAAAAAGTATTTATATGAAGTCAGCCCATCATGGAAGTACTTGGCTTGGTTTGGAATCATGTTGCAATAGAACAGGCAGGCTTGTTCTACCGTTTTGAACATTTAGACTTGAAATCAACCTAGCATTGGAGTATGGATATTTTTTTCGTAAGAATCATTTAAATGAATGTTTCATATTTGCTTTATCTACTTTCTAAAGACCGAAAACTAGCTGATTTCTCCAGTTTTACAAATCTACTATGCCTTTTAAAAATATTGGTCAGTATATTGTTATTTGAACAAAAGACTTGTCAACATTTTCTAAAATTGGGATCGTATGTGAAAAATATAAACTTGTTTTATTTATAACTGAAATGCATTGTTATTTATAGACTTTCTAGTCCATATTTGCTCTGTAGTACTATTTTTCTTTTCACATATTTATCTTCAAATAGTTTTTCACTATTTAAATATCATTCTGACTATTTTTTGAGCATACTATTTTATACATAACATGTTATATTTCTATTCCCTCATTTTTATGTTTCAGTTCACCATTCATAATATTCCAAGTTTGAGTTTGAATGATTCATTTGATCTTGATGGCTTTATATTAAAATAGGCAGAATAACATTATTAACCGTTTTTGCAGATAAGTGCCCTTCCTAGTAATTTATCAGTACTTTCTGATATATTCTATCAGTTCTACAATAGTTTCCATAGTTTCCTCTGATATTTTTAACCAACTTTTAATTTCAGTTGAAGTGTCTAGGCTTCCATAGCTATTCTGTACTGGAACAGGATGAAGTCACAAATCTGAATCTGTGTTCCTGTTTACTTCTATTTCATACCTTAGTCTGAACCACAAAATAACTAGGCAAATAAAGGTAATGAAAAATGTGGTGTAATATCTAAACATATACCTAAGTATCTCACTGAAGAGTAATGAAATATTAAAATATTTGTGTATGCATATTTCTTATGTTCTTGTTTTGTTTTATTTTGTCTGTTAGTATTCATTTTGAGATTCTATTGTTCTCCTGCTTGTGACCATTATTTCCCATTAGCAATAGCAGTTATAAATCAAAAAGGCGTGAACAAACTGCAGACTTCTTGGAGGTAGCAGATAGATAGATTAAACAGAAAAACTGGTAAATACTTAATTAAAACAAAAGATTTATTATTATTATATTTTTTTTTCCTTCGGGGATTTTGTAGTGGCCTACTTATCAACTGAAGTAAATGAAACTTCTTCCAAGATATTAATAATCTGGATGTGGGTGCAGAATTATACATAGTATTCTAGATGTGGTTTAATGGGTGCCCAGGGAAATCACCAGTTTCTTCAGTCTACTTACTAGCTATGTTTCTGATTTTTTTGTTGTTGTTGTCCACTGGTATCCCAAGGGTATTCTCAGCAGAACTTTTCACCAGTCAGTCTGTTCTCAGGCATTGCAAAGATTCTGTACTGTCCCTGTACATTGCAGGAGGTTAATCTGTACCTGAGGCAGACCTTTATGTTTATCCTTGTTCGGTTTAATAAAGTTTAATAAAAGGGAAGATTCTTACACCTTTTTGTATGAGAAATGATTTTGTACCTGAATGTGCAGCTGCTGTTCATCTGGGTGATCCTATTACTGCCATTCAGGAGAGCTGCCACAGATTTCCAGCTGTGTAAAACCTTGAGGGTTCATGCATGACAAAAAGAGAAAATGTAACTGCAATTCATGTGAGACTATGAAGTGCTAGTATATAAAGTTCACAGTACATTGTAATTTACTCCTTGGTAGTGAAGACTGGAAGGTAAATCCTCTGTAGAAATATAGTGATGGTTGCATTCTAGAACAATAACAAAAGGATACGGGAGGTTGAAGTCACTAGAAGAAGGATCTTAGAGGCAAAGAATGGAGGAAGCTGGAAGGACTCAATTATTACCCACAGTCACTACAGAGGTCTTCAAAACCTCTGAGGGAAACAAAAGTCAGCTCAGACACAGATGTCTAACATACTAATTAATTTATTGTGCAATAACACAGGAAAATTATCTTTCTGCTAGGGCAGTCCACCATGCGTATCTGTGCAAGGGCAAGAGACCAGTTGAAATCATGTATGAAACAGAGATGCTTCTACTCTATTTCAACCCTCTATTATGATGAAAAACCCTCTTATACCTTTTGCTTTGTTCCCATTCACTTTGTCAACAGTTTCTTCTACTGAATTTCCAGATATATTGAAAGGAATGGCTAGGAATCCACTTACTTGACAGTTTTCAACTCTCAGTACTTATTACTCCCACTCAATGGAAACCCACTACACCTAAGGGGCCTGGAGTGCCATAAGAGAGCCAGATTTCATAAACAGTTCACTCTACTTTTCAAACTAAGTCACTTTGCAGAATAGATTTGAGGCATTTGAGTTACATACAGATGAAATACACTGGGGCTACACAATGTATGTTACTTTTTGTAATGGAAATGGATTAGAGAGTTTTAAATGGGTCAGAGGATATTTAATATACTCAAATTAAAAAAAAAATGTAAAAAGATGGAGAAGGAAGGAAAAGACATTAGATTAAGCAAATATTATGAAGCTTATCCTAAATTCCTAAATCTTTTTTTTTTTCTTTTTTTTCTTTTTTTTTTTTTTTTTTTTCTTAAACTTCTACAATGTCAGCATTTTGGTTCTAAGAGACGAGATCTTGTAGAATCTGTTTTCTGAAAAATTTGTCTTAAATCTGCCTTTGTGAAGATGAATTAATAAGAGTTACAGGAAGGAGAAAATTCTAGCTAGGAGAAGGCAAAAAATAGGATTGCCCTGCTGCAATATTTCAATGCTGGAATAGTCCATTTCTCCACTACAAGGTCATTCCTTATAGTCCTGCTGTAAGCAGTAAGCAGGGCTTACATTTGCTGTCTTACCTTAGTTTTGGAATGTCCAGATAAATTTGATATTGGATACTACAGAGGTGCTTTTGCTATCTGCCTTTTATAGCTGTTTCCTAATTGAATTCTTTCTTCATACTTTTCAGATCATCCTTGGGTGGGGCACTGCCGCCCTGGTCCAAAGTTTTATAGAGGTATAAGCAGTAAGAGTGAGGCCCTTCAAAACTTGAAGCACTATTTCACAGAACCACAGAATTGTAGGGGTTGGAAGGGATCTCAAGAGATCATCGGGTCCAACTCCCCTGCTAAAGCAGGTTCCCTAGAGCAGGTTGCCCAGGTAGGCATCCAGACGGGCCTTAAATATCTCCAGAGAAGGAGACTCCACAACCTCTCTAGGCAGCCTGTTCCAGTGCTCCATCACCCTTATTGGGAAAAAGATCTTTCACATGTTGGTGCAGAACTTCCTGTGATCCATTTTTTTGGCCATTTACCCTTGTCCTGTCCCCACAGACAACTGAAAAGAGGTTGGCCAAATCCCTCTGTCTCCCACACCTCAGGTATTTATAAACTTTGAAAAGATCATCTCTCAGTCTTCTCTTCTCAAGGCTGAACAGACCCAGGTCTATCAGCCTGTCCTCATAGGAAAGATGCTCCAGGCCTCCTATCATCTTTGTGGCCCTCCAATGGACTCTTTCCAGGAGATCCCTGTCTTTTTGTACTGTGGAGCCCAGATCATGACACAGTACTCCAGGTGATGCTTGTCCAGGGCAGAGTAGTGGGGGAGGATCACCTCCTTTGACCTGCTGGCCATGTTCCTTTTAATGCACGCCAGGATCCCATTGGCCCTCTTGGGCACCGGGACACACTGCTGGCTCATGGTCAACCTGTCGTCCACCAGGACCCCCAGGTCCTTCTCCTCAGAGCTCCTCTCCAGCAGGTCATCCCCCAGACTGCATTGATACATACGGTTGTTCCTTCCCAGGTGCAGGACTCTACACTTGCTCTTGTTAAACCTCATTTGGTTCCTTCCTGCCCAGCTCTCCAGCCTGTCCCGGTCTCACTGAATGGCAGCACAGCCTTCTGGCATGTCAGCCACTCCTCCCAGCTTTGTGTAATCGGTGTACTTGCTGAGGGCGGACACTATTCCCTCGTAAAGGTCATCGATGAATATGTTTAACAATACCGGACCCAGTACTGACCCCTGGGGAACACCACTAGTCACAAGTCTCCAGCAGGACTCTGCACCACTGATCACCACCCTCTGAGCTCAGCCAGCCAGCCAGTTCCCAACCCACCTTTCTATCCCACACTTTCTCGTTTGCTAGCAGGATGTTGTGGGAGACAGTATCAAAAGCCTCGCTAAAGTCAAGTTAGATGACATCCACTGCTCGATTATTGTAGATGGAGCCCCATCTACCCAGCTGGTGATGCTATCATAGAAGGCAACGAGGTTGGTCGAGCACAACTTCCCCTAGGTGAATCCATGCTGACCACACCTCATAACTTTCTCTTCCAATTGTTTGGAAAAGGCATCCAGAACAAGCTGTTCCAACATCTTACCAGGGACAATGACTGACTGGCCTGTAGTTTCCCAGATCCTCCTCCTTACCCTTCTTGAAGACCGGAGTGACAGTGGCTATCCTCCCATCTTCAGGCACCTCTCCTGTTCTCCAGGACCTTTCAAAGATGATAGAGTGGTTCAGCGATCAACTCCGTTAATTCCCTCAGCACATGTGGATGCATCCCATCAGCATCCATGGATTTGTGTGTGTTGAGCCCATTCAGACACTCCTGAACCACTCCCTCAACAACCAGGGTGAAGATCTCCATTTCTCAGACTCTTTTTCCTCCCTCTATGGTCCACAAGTCCCAGGGGTGAGTCTTTGAAGCAAAGACTGAAGCAAAGAAGGCATTCAGTATCTCCATCTTCTCAGTGTCCCCTGTTACCAGGACACCCATCTCATTCAGCGAGGGACCCACATTATCACTAGTCTTTCTTTTACTGCTTACATACTTAAAAATAAAAATAAAAATAAATAATAATAATAATAATAATAATAATAATAATAATAATAATAAACATTATTATCCATTATCTCTTTCACAAGCTTCATCTCTAGGTGGGCTTTAGCTTTCCTTGTTGTGTCCCTGCAGGCCCTCACAACACTCCTACCCTCATCCCAAGAGGACAGGCCCTTTTTCCACATTTCATAGACCTTCCTCTTCCTTTTGATCTTGTAGATGAGGTCCTTGCTCATCCACGCAGGTCTCCTGTCCCCCTTCCCCAGTTTCCTGTTCTTTAGGATGCACCAATCCTGATCTTGGAAGAAGTGCTGTTTAAATGTTGCCGACCTCTCACAAGCACCCTTGCCTTCTAGCAATCTAGCCCATGAGATACCCCCAAGTAGGTCCTGGAAGAGATCAAAGTTGGCTCTCCAAAAATCCAGGGGAGCAATTCTACTTTTTGCCTTACTTCTTCCACCAAGTTCCATCTTGAATACCACCATCTCATGGTTGCTGCCTCCCAAGCTGTCCCTGGCCTTCACAGCCCTAACAAGCCCATCCCTGTTGGTAAGAACAAGGTCCAGAAGCAACCCCTGCTTCATCGGTTCCTCCACAACCTGTGTCAGAAAATTATCTTCAACACATTGAAGGAACTGTTTGGACTGTGTATGCCTGACCAAGTTATTTTCCCATCAGATACCTGGATAATTGAAGTCCCCCATGAGAACGAGGGCATGGGATTGTGAGGCTATTTCCAGCTGCTTGTAGAAGGCCTCGTCGACTTCCTCCTGATCTGGTACACCCCCACAACAATGTCACCCATACCAACCCACCCCTTAATTCTCATCCACAAGTTCTCCAATCATTCATCACCCTCCCTCAAGTAGAGCTGGGTACATTCTAATTGCTCCCACACATAAAGGGCAACTTCTCCCCCTCGTTTCCCCAGCCTTTCTTTCCTAAAAAGGACGTAGCCCTCCATGACATCATTCCAGTCATGCAAGCGGTACTGGGGTACAAGGAATATTACCTTCCCCGAGGAGCCCTCAAACAATCCTATGGGACAACTCAGAGGTTTTTCCCTAGTGTCCACTGCTGATAGTAGATAAGTGTCTTTATATGTCTTTATAAGTGTCAGCAGTGACAACATCCCCCAGCCCTTCTCTGTCACTTCTAACTCCCCTTACTTCCTCCGAAAGATATAATTTCCTAGACATATTTTTTGATTCAGACACTTATAAGTTTATCTTCATATCAATAAAGGCTACAATCACCTTTTTTCTTTTTCTTTTTCTTTTCTTTTCTTTTCTTTTCTTTTCTTTTCTTTTCTTTTCTTTTCTTTTCTTTTC
>NW_023305397.1:0-7602 GCF_011077185.1 Oxyura jamaicensis | reverse complement strand
AAGGAAGGAAGGAAGGAAGGAAGGAAGGAAGGAAGGAAGGAAGGAAGGAAGGAAGGAAGGAAGGAAGGAAGGAAGGAAGGAAGGAAGGAAGGAAGGAAGGAAGGAAGGAAGGAAGGAAGGAAGAACAGGCATTCTCAAAATATGTTCAGATAGATCTGTTGTTTTAGTAGTCTCAGAATCCTCAGGTCTAATAAGACAAAAAAGAATTGCAACATTGTCCCTTTCTAAAGGAAAAAACCTGAACTGCTGGATGACTACCTAGATATGGCAGTACAGAAAAAGCCTAAAGGAGTCCTTGAGTAACAGACAGAACAAGACTTCTACACACAAGATGTGTAGACAAGGTTGATTTTGTTTGTTTGTTCGTTTGTTTGTTTGTTCTTATTATATCAACTGACTTAGTTTGGAAAAGTTAAATATTCTTCAGGGTACTTTGGTTGAGTGTAAATCAGAAGGGCTGAAGAGGTTGCTCAGTTGAAAGGCATAAAAGTAGAGTTGAAGAAGAAAATTTCTGCAATTGCCTGCAAGATAGCTTAGTTATGAATGAGAATTGCATATAGCAGGGGTCTATTTCTCATGAAATTATACTCCAAGGTATGCTGATAGAACCCTCTAAGAGATTTTGGATAATATTCTCTCCTATTTGTGTTTTAACCCATGAGGCCCAAGGAGTATTCAACCAATTTCCCAAAAGAAGAGAACCACTGGTCTTCTGATTTGTGGACTTGCTCTTTGATGTTCCCTCGTTTATGTTGTACTAGATGAAAATCTCATTAGTATGGTCAGAACTTTCACACAAACTGGCTCTCTATGTTTTGGCTTACACATGAAAATTGAAAACAAACAAACACACACTAATGAACTAAACAATTAAAGTACATATGCCTAAATTTGCTTTGTCTCAGTGATTTTTAACATACCCAGTTGCTTATGCATACACACACAAAAAACTAAACATTTAACCAAGAAACTAATCAAACTATTTATTCCACATCCTGGGAAAGAAACAGATTGAATATTATATTATGCCAGGATTTCAAAAGTATTATCCAATATCTTTTTTGTTACTGTATGCAGCTCCGCAGACAGACCTAGTTTCCTTTTGTGGATGGACTTTGCAGTGTTCACCTACACCAGCTGGAATAGTATTGTCCAGTTCAAGTAAGGGTTTCTTGTGTCTCTGATTCCTCCCTTAAGGTTTGCCATTGTATTACACTTACTTGTTCTTAAGTCAGTGCCATGGTGGGTGATGGCCACCCAACTCTGAAACGTCACAGCTCCCACCAAACAGCACACAAGTTCAAAACTTTCAAACACTGTCCAAAGCTGTCTCTGTCTTCCATATAATTAATTGAATAAAAACGAGTATAGCAAAAGGTATTTGATGGTTACTCTCTCTCTCTTTTTTATTTTATTTTATTTTTATTTTTTGACTTCTATTCTTGTCCTATAAAATAATATTTGTGTATTTATTCACTAACTTTGGACTTCTTTAGGATTGGATTTCTTTACGGTAAATGTAATTTTTTTCTGAACACATAAACAGTGTCTCTTATAAGCAAACTGAGAAATATTTAAATTGCACGTGTAATGATCAGCTTTATTGTGGGTGCTGCAAATTTCACAATATGTACTTTCACAGAATCATAGAATCACAGAATCACAGCATGGCTTGGTTTGGAAAAGACTTTAAAGAGCATTTAATTCCAACCCCATTGCCATGGGGAGAGAAGCTACCCACCAGATCAGATTGCCTAGGCATGCTAAAGTTCTTGTTTCAAAATAAACATGTCCTCAGGCAGGGGGTGGAATATGGAATTTCCCTGGACACAGTGGCTATACATTTCTAACAGTTATAGCAACTGATCAGTGAAGCAGTCGCTATGACAGATTAAATAAGATACGTTATGCACGTTAAAGACTAGGATTTTAAACACATAAGGATGTATCATAAATAAATAAATAATCTTATGCTATTAAGAAATGTATAAATTAAGTTGGTTTGTTGGACTTTTAAAATTCTTTACACATCAATTTAATTGCATGTCAGGCTTGAAAGGGAAAAGTGTAAGGCTGATTTGATAAAATATCAGAAGTGCATTTATTGAGAAATGTATGAGAATCATTTTATATTATTTTATGTCAGGAGGGAAGAGGTAGAAGCTGGGTAGAGAGAACTTGTATAAGCTGTGTAAATTACATTGACTTTGTGGAATAATACACACATACTGTGCTCACATAGTAAATGTATGTATAGTATATATGAAGGGGAGGATTTTATACACCTAAAGTACTTATTTGCCACCTCTTTTGATGTGACTAGAGCTTTTCTAGTTTCATAACCTTAACATGCCAGCCTGTGAAGAGAGAACATGAAGGAAGAAGCAAAATGTTATCCTTGAAGGTGCAGTGAAGCAAATGGAAAAAAAAAAAAATCCATTATAAAGGGTCACTATTTCTTACATCTTACATTACAACCATATAATTCAGAGAGGTAAGTTCTCATTTAGGAAATAACAGTTCTTTTTACTCACAAGAAAATTTACCTGTTATCCCGGGGATAAAAAAATGTTGGAAAAAAAATAAAAAAAAAATAATAAATAAATAAAAAATCAAAAATGGTGTTTGGAATGAACAGAAACTTGGAAATAACTGCTATCTAAAGGGATTCCAGCAGAATGGTAAATTAAACAACCTGAAATGGCCAAAGCAGAAAATCAAAGATACAATCCCAAAATGTATGCCAGAACCTAGACGTGGTGGGCCAGAGGAAGGTTTACAGTTTGCCTGTCATGTGAGTTTCATGTATCCTCACATTTTGATATTTGGCCAGAAGACTAGGTAAACTATCAGCAAATAACTTGGGGCTGACAAAACTCTTAGTGAGCTTGGATTTGTGGGGCATGTCTGAGTTTTGCAGTATTATTCTTTTATGCTTAAATCAAGTGTAACACATACCTCAATAGCTCTGTGTTGTAAAAAGGCACCCTGGACTCATCACTGATGTTCAAGGGATAACAGAAGAAGGAGAAATATTCTTCCCTTCCTGTCATAGGTGTGTAATGAAAAATTGCCATCCTTTATTTTTCCCCACAAATAGTTTGATAGTAGGTGGTAGATTTGCTGGACAAATCCATATGAAATCTAGTCATTTTTACCCACTGTAGTAGTATAGAAGCTTACTGTACTGGAAGGCAAAACCACTATTTTTTAATATATATTGAAAAACAGCTGAACCAGGGTGGCAAAAACTAAGGACAAATATTGCATTTTAAACCTGCCAGACAAGAGGAATCTGGAGCACTGCCTCTTACAGACCATACCCATCTCCTCTTTCTCAATAACACGGCAATTTTACCTGTCAGCTTCTTTCCCCACCCGCTTCACTAAAAGCTGATCTAGAGGTAGCTTTGAAGAGGTAGATGGCACTTGAAAGCAAATCTGCCAGAATTAAGAGCCTTGCTGAACAAACAAGCCATGACCAAGACATCATAAGCGAACCGTGTCAAATAAAGATGAGAACTACCAGCATGGATACATCAAGACAGCACAGCCATAACCAAATGTCACTGCTACTGTTCTTATACACTCTTCCAGTGCCTGAACATCTAGGGAACAGAGCTAGAAATTTAGGGAGTGTTTGGTAGATGAAATGTCCCTGGAGAACCCTTCCTGTACTGAGCAGCAGCTCTTTTTTCTTCATGCTATGTATTGTTCATTTCATGACTTCCTCTGCCCTATTTTTAAAGGAATTCCTTCCGCTCCAAAATAAATTCTATTACTTTACACACTGTTCTCACCTCATTCTTTGATTAATCTTGTTATTTTAGACTTATTAATGAGAGGTGAAAACACACATAGACTCTCAGCTACTTTATTGCCAGTGTACATACTGAGATCTTCAAATCTTTCCTTTGACAGCCCCTTATTTAGGGTTAAAGCACCCACTTTTCTGTGGTAGAGCATGCTACATACCTACATTTGTGTCCACAGAAAGAGCTGCAGTCACCACAGTCCCTGACACTGTTCAGCCATGGTTGCCATACCCAGGCTCCAACATCCCCACCTTGCTGTGGATCAAGGTTTGAGCACAGACAACAGGCCTCCCTGGAAGAACATCTGAGTCTTGGGGAGAAGGCTGGTGATTTCAAATTTAAAGCAGGGACTTAGCCACACAGCTTCCTGGGATATCTTCCATGCCAGCAAGCTGTGGGCTCAATGTGACTTTTGTAGTTGTCTTTAATCACAAGTAATGAATTCCACTCAACTTGCCTGATTTTCCTCATGGCTCATGATATCTTTCTGTGAACGTCAATGGAAAGAAGGTGAGGTGTACACCAACATTGATGGTGAATGTATTCAGGATAAAAAAAATCCAATAACAAAATACTAAAAAATAATGACATACATTTAAATTATATATTAAAATTTATTTTCATAATAATGTGAAATAAATGACGTATTCTTGCATGTAATCTTAAAATTATTATTTTAAAGCTCTCTTTTAATTTATTTGTTAAGATAAATATATCTATGTTTCAGTGTCCTGATTATCAATAAGCAGGGAAAAGGTTTCTCTTTCAATTAAAATACCTCTTCCGGGGAGAAGGACTTTGCTGTTTTGGTGACATGATTTAATTCTCATAAATTCTTTTTATCTACTATATTTCCCAAATCTGTTTGAAGTTCAGACAGCTTTAGATAGATGAAGTCACTAGCACACACACACCAAAAATAAATAAATAAATAAATAAATAATAATATTTGAATCTTTAAAATATAATCAATAGTTTCTGCATGATTCAACAAGAGAGTCTGGGCCAGACCCGGTACAAACATACACTCTAACATAACATAACCTCATTATCATAACAAATGCTATATTTTTTTTTAACATAGCCTATGTAACATAGCCTATTCTGTGTTGCATTACCTTGTAAATATTAATGAACAACTTATTAACAATATTTTACTTTGTATTGTAGATACATAGAAATTAATTCTTCACTTTATTCTTGTATTTATTTGCAACAAATCTGTTTCTTAGTAGTTACTTTTTCAAACAGGAGGCAGTTATTTGTAGGTAGTTGAAGATAACCGTTTCATACAATGCAATTCTGCTTAATCAGTAAGTCAGTGGTAAAACTGTCAGGCACTTTATGGTAACAGGACTTGGTTCTGATGAGTGAAAAAAACTGCAGAAAGAGCGTTTGAGGCTGAAATGAACAGGCAGTGTAGAGTAAGGCCTCTTTTGTTTCATTGTCATTATTTACAGTAAGAGCAAAGCCTTCATGATTTCTAAGCACACAGAATTGTGGGCCTGCAGTATGTAAAAAAGCACTTTAAGAAAATAAATCTGCAACATACCCATGGGAAACCATTTTGCAGCTTACCTCTCTGCCACAACAATCTCTCCTTCTAGTCAAGGATATCATCATTCATTTCCACCATCCAAGTGAAGAGTGAGCATGACAGGTTAGGTCACTGGAAAGTGAGTGAGACACCACTTTCCTTGGCATATAGTGATCCAAGAAGAACTGCGTAATTCACAGCAGATAGAACCACAATGCACTATGATTTCCCAGTGGTTGTTCAAGCTGATCCACACTGAATGATCCTTCAGAACACCAGTCTTCCTCACAAAACAAGAAATGTTGACTCACATTCACTCAGAGGGTGAAATAGTTATTGCCTCTAGTAAAGCCACTTTTTTTACCCCAAAGTATTCCCATGCCCACTCCTTTCCTTCAGTCAAAATTCCTGAGCAATTTTTTCAGTGTGCTTAGCCTTATCATACAGAGATCACGCTGACTTTTTGGTTGATGTCCTTGTTCCTCTGCTAGTGTAAGTGCACCTGTGAAGATTCTGATGTGTTTTCCTTTAGGTGTATAACCACTACCTGCAATAGAGGTTTTGTGGCTTTTCTTCACTTTTAATTGTATCCATCCCTGAAGTGTTTGCACTATTTTATTTATGTAAGAAAACAAGAACTAACTAGTGGTCTGCAGGTAGAAACTGAAAAGATACACCAACCAAACTTCCTTATGTGTAAAATCAGAGTTCTCATAGTGGAAATGTTTTCTTCATATGCTTACTCTGATCTGACAAATCAGTTGGGCTTCGCATACTGAACTTGCCACTGAATTTCAAGAATTCATGAGTTAATGATAACTTCTAGCTTACCCTATTGCCTGGGAGATATCATAGCATCATCTTGCATTTTCCTTTCCTTTGCAAAAACATTGAATAATGGCTAAGATTCTGAAAATTTTAAGCTACTTTTGATGTTTTCACTACACCAACACTAGCAATTATTCTATTTTTCCAATGTTTAAAGAAACATGAATGAAGACTGCTAAAAAATTATTGCAGAAAACCTTTTAGTAACAAGATTACACTGTAACATTAATGAGAGCTATACTCAAATGTGGGAGAAGGGATTTCACTTTCTCTTTGCCTTGGGGACATTATCAAGCAGACTTCCCTGGTGGATGGAATTAGAGACAGGCCTTCCCATTAATTTTTTGCTTCTTAAAATATACAACTATGACACTTCCTCCACAGTAAGGTTTATGGCCATGAGAAAACAACAAAAATTATATATTTGGAAAAACATGAAGGAGAAATATGCAAATATTCAATTTATTAAGTTAGAGATATTATAACGGAATGAGTTGTGTTGGTTTAATTAAAAAAGAAAGAAAGAAACAAACAAACAAAAAAACTTTCTGCAAACCAGATGGAATAATACAAGTAACTGTGTGATATATAATGTGAAAATGAGCCACTTTCCATGGATTTTATTTCTGTTTTTAATACTTAATAGTCGTAGAGGAATAATATACCTCAGGGTAAAAATAAATAAATAAATAAATAAATAAAATTAATATTTTTTTCATATTATCTGTAGTACTGACAAAAATATCTTTAAGGCTAAATGCTGAAGCTCCAGAAAAAAAAAAAAAAAAAAAAAAAAAAACTGTTTAAGTTTTTGAACATTTACTTGAAGCTTTTGTTGTTGTTCTTTTGTCATTTAAAAACAAGAAGGCAAAAGATACTATATACATCCATTATACTTTTTTATGTATATTAGGTACGAAATTATAATGAGTGAGCTCTTGTTTTTTATGTAACAATGTAATTTACCATTTCAAAAGAGTGCTACTCAGACTAAATGTAAAGTATAATAAAACTGAACTGTGTCAACATATTCACATTATCACAGGCATAGGTAGTTTCCAGAAATACATCTTCCATAGAAATATTTCCACTTTTTCTTCCTTTGCTTCAAAAAGGACAGGTAGTCTTCTACAGACTAGACAATACATTTTTCTCTTGGTTCTAAATGGGGGCAGTTTAAAGGGCATGATGCAAAACAGAGCATTTGTTATCTGATAAAAGATTAATACAATTATAGTATGAATCAAAACCAAAGCAAACATAGGTGGTTGCAAATTTGAAATTCACAGTTTCATTAAAATGATCTTTAAAGTTCATAAGCCTACACAACCCCTCATATGAGTTAGAGGCAATTTCTCATTTCAGCTTATTATTTCAATGAAAAATATGGAAAAAGACATTTTTGATTTATACACACTAAAA
>NW_023305396.1:0-13031 GCF_011077185.1 Oxyura jamaicensis | reverse complement strand
GAGAGGAGAGGAGAGGAGAGGGAGTTTCGCTAGTTGCTGTGGTTTTCTATTTCTCCACAATCACAGAATATACTGGAAAGTACACAATTACAGATTTATGATTTATGGCACTTTTTTTACGGTACTTCACCATCTACTACTGATGTGTCATTTAGTCCTAACAGAAATGTAGTATGACTCAGTGATATAAGCAGTGCTGTGACTTACCATATAATATGGTACTTAACATTTATCTTGTGATCTTCATCTCATACTATTTTGTAAATGCTAATTCATCCTTTAAGTTTTCTTAGGTAAGTGCATTAACACCATCATTGCTCAAGGATAAATGTATTTTTACATACCCATAGACCAGTCACTCAGCAGAAAACTAAATTTGCCACTAATAGCTATTCAGGTGGATCTGAGCTAGCACAATTCCCATTGTACTTAAAAAGAAAGAAACAAGTTTCTTGAGGGAAGGTGTTTTGCAGAAAAACTTTAAACTAAGGATTATTTTGTTTTGATTTTGTTTCAATTTTTATTTTAATTTTTTTTTTTTTTATTATTATTATTTTTTTTTTTTTTCTCAGCACGACAGATTTTAATTCAATATAGTTCTTTGACAGAGAGCTACCCTAGGTCACTACAGATAGGAGACAGCTTTACTTGATAACCAGATGCACTTCAATTATGTACAATATAAATGACTTCCTCTGACACACCAAAATATCCTGAGAAATTTTAAGACTTTGCCATAGCACTGACATCCATGAAAAAATGACCATCAGAAAGAAGAGTCAGGTATTCGGTCACCCAGCAGATAGGAAGTCCATGTAGATGGCCATGAGCAATAAGAAGACCCTTCATACACCAACTTTATCTGAACATCACAGTTTAATAAGTCAGTAAGGACTAGTGAAGGCAAAAGCCACCATATTTTCAGTGGTAGCACAAGTCTTTTTTGAGCAGAAATTGTAAATGATATACTGGTTTAGTGATGCTGACTCCACCTCAAAAATCCCGTTGTCTTTATGGATTTACAGAGCTGAATTTAAATTTTCCTGCCTGGGGAGGGAAAATGTGTTGAGTGGTGCATTTTCTGTTGCATGATAAGGGAAGCAGATCTTTAGCTTCAACGAATCCTGACTTTGCACAAGGTTTTAATCCATCCTACCAGAGTTAAACATATGCATCTTATGTAAGCTACATGATCTGGATGAGCCTATTACTTTGACTTCTCACTCTTTTATTATCTCCTCCATCTCTAGGACTCAAAACAATAGGAGAATACAGAACTGGCTTACTATCACAGAGTGTGAATATCTTTTTCCAGGTTCTCCCTAATTTAATTCTCCCCATTTGTCCCCCTTATACACACATACACCCAGGCATGCAAATCGACTCAAAGACAACTGGAGGGTTCACAGAGTTCACAACTAAGGGGTAATTTCATTTTTTTTGTTCTGTTTTGTTTAATATTCTGAAATGTCAGAACTGAAGGACTGTTTAATCTCAAGGACAGAGGCACCTATTCTGTAGCATTATTTTTATTTTCTATATTTTGGTATCACCTAGTATTCCCTGGCAGATGTAGAAACTTTGTGGAAAAGTGAACAAGTCCTTAACAGAAGAATTTTATATAAGAAAACTATTTTATCTGTGTTTGGCTGCTGGGATTCAGAGACCCAGAGGCCCTACATTAAGTTTCTGACCCAGGGAAGACCATTCAGCCCTTCAGAATGAAAGCTTGGTGCTTGCCAGACACAAATATCCATGATATTACTCCAAGATTAATGCCTGAATGACTAAATATGTCTTAGTGAGAGGAAGGTCTGCAGAACCATGCCTTAAGTTAAACATAAACAGCAAGGGATGGAGGCAAACTAAGAGCAAGAGTTATGGCAGTAGCAGAGCTCGGTCCAGCCTTGTTATTGCAGATGCACCCTCACAGGGGTGTTGTGCAGGTTAATGAAATAAAGCATGCAAACGTCCTTGGATGAAAGGCTGTAGAAGTGGAAATTACTGTTATTGCTACCATCAGCATATGGTGACAACACAGGACCACATGGCTGTCATCTCCTCTCAGCTCACTTTCATCAGAAGCTCCTGTTTCTGATACTTGTGGATATCCATACAGGAATAGAGAGACAGTTACATACATCTGTATTGGCAAACAGGCCTGCGGATGCCTGAACTGTACCAGGGGAAGATTTTGACTTAGCACCTCTGAAGTTACATGGTAAGAAACCTGTTTATAAATTTCTTTCGCAGGTTATGTAGAGGAACAGATGCATTGCTGGACTTTGTCAGAAATGTTTTCAAAGAGGTATTTATTTTGATTGATTATATTTTCCAGAATATGCTATCACTGGAGTACTCATTACTACGGCAGTGAAAAACAGTTTAACTTGCAGGCTGGGTTTTAACCATTATAGAGGACCACTCACAGTCACAAACATTTCTCAGAGTAACAGTACCTTCGACATGGTTTATTTATACAACATATTTTTGCTAGCTTGCTCTCCTTGTACTTACTATTCCCCAGACCTCTTGCATGGTCACTGTTACAGAAACAATACAGGCCAGATGGATCCCTGATCTGAACCAGTGCTGTGACTCATACATTTTTATTTATTTATTTATTTATTTTCTTTTAAGTAGTTAATGCTAATATGTTGGTTCATTTCAGGTAAGTTATCAAACTTTTATGATTCCACTTATAATGTCTACCAAGCGTCTGTGTGACCTTGTTATGGTCTAGAATGGTCTGAGCTGCAAAAACACAGACATAAAATAAGAAAGAGCAAGTTAGCCTTCAGCTTTTAATACATGTGCAGCCCAACAGAGCAGAGATACGAGCTGTCAGAAACACTTTGATATTGACATTTTTCACCATAAATCCGTAGGAGACGCATATGTCTGACAGTGTTAAGTACACCATAGGGTGTTAAGAAACATTTTTTGTTGCTACTTATTCTCAAATGGGACAAGGATGGGCAGAGAGGAAATGTTTATGTTTCTGCAAAAGTCATTTTCAAGCCTCTCTTATCTCAAGTGTATCTGTTAAAATGGGAAATTGGCTATGTTTATATTTTCAGCTCTCAAAACCACCACCACCACCATCAAACCCTAAATATTTGTTTTATTCCTTCTGAAAGGGAATTATTTGCAAAAGTTTAGGAATCACTTAATGGCAAGTCAGGATCAGAATGCACTTGCTTTAGTAAAGTGCCTGAATGGTAAACCCAAATGTTACCCAAACAAAACAGTCCAAATTTTAATAGTTATTATTAATATTACTGCATTATTTAGCTCTTACAATTGGCTTCCAGATATAAATATGAAACTGAGCTTTGAAATGCCAGTATGACTCTCTCTCTCTCTCTCTCTCTCTCAATTACAAACTTCCATACAACATTGAATAAAAATTAATATCAGAATAGTATTTTAGTATAAATATAAGAAACAGGGACATATGAAAGATGTGTACACAGGAATAGTTAAAATGGGAAATTATTCTGATTTTTATTAGATGCAGAATGATGAAGGCATGCCTTCAGTCAAATGGAAACTTGATTTATGTAGCACTTTTAGTCACAACATTGACTAAAATGTGCACATGACAGCCAGAGCAGAGTGTAGAGAATGTAGACAGGAGAGGGAGGGCGAGGTGAAAACCACTGCAAAATACAGTATTTGTGCAAAACAAGGAACATACTATTGTGTGCATGAAAACCAAATAATAGATATATATTTATTCTTTTCTTCTTCTTTTTTTATTATTATTTTATTTTATTTTATTTATTTATTTATTTAAATGTTTTTCAATGTAATTGTATTTATGTTCAACAATCTCAAGGGCTGTAGGTGGCCCCTTCAATTAATCGCTACTCTTTTCACTCTGGGACCCATCCAGTTCTGCCATAAGCAAGAGTGAACAAAGACAACTCTAATCAAATTCTTGTTGCATATAGGTACCCATGCAAATGTGCACAAATACAAACAAAGAAATTAAAAGAAGAAATAAAATGATGTGGTAGCTATATTCTCAGCAATATTCAGACTGTAGTAATTATTGCTGACCCAGATTTGCTCTGTTTGTACATGTACCCAAGTGTACATGTACAAGTGTATTTATGTAAATATGTATATGCACATTTTATATGTGTATATATATATGCACAGAGTATATCTGTGTAAATATATAGATGCATATTTCATAAGGGGGGAGAGAGAGGGAGAGACAGAGATAGAAAAATTATAGCAAAAGACATTAAAACCAAAATATGCCCTTATCTCATATATTTCTTAGCTAATTTTTCCTATCTTTGGAAGACAAATGCATTTCTCCCTGGCAATAAGTATTAAAATGCACTGATTGTTCAAGAAGATACCTGATGACAATTTTAAATACAGATAAATTATAATTTCTTCTCTCATTAACAAACTATAAAGTGTCAGCATCCATGGACACTGCATTTGTTATTAAACTTTGCCAAGACAGATGCTGCTAACAAGATGTTTTTCTGACTATTATCTGCAGACAAACTGATTTAGGGTTTTTATTTCAAAGCTTCTGCTGCTTTTCTCTAAGAATTAAATTTGCACTTGAAACAAATCCCATTCCCATAGCTTAAAAATATTCATTGATGAATGAGCATTAATTATATGATTAATAGTAATCAGTAATTAATAAAACCAGTACTTGTAGTCTTGAAGTCTTAAGACATAATTCAATCACCTAGCTCTTTTTGGTTATAAGAAAAGCAAGACAATAGAACAAAAGAACAGGAACTCAGCTTCATTTAAATATTATAATAATATTAATTAGAATTAATTTCATTTTAAGAGAAGAGTTTCGAGACTTTTACTTCCCTCCTCACACTTTGGAAAGCTTTTAGCATACTTATTTGTATTTATTGATAATTTCCCTAAACAGTTATGATGTCCAGTTTTACGCTTACAGCTGTTCTTATAGTCAGCTGTTCAAAGTAAAGCATGAATGACATTGGTGAAATTGCTGTATGCTCATTTTTGACTTTTCCCATCACTTTCTTAGGGATTTGGTAGAATTCTTTCACAAATTAATGAAAGGGAATAGTTTGTATCTTTGCATTCATAAAAGGTATCAGATCTAAGAGAATGACATTTCTACTATCTGGCTTTTCTTCACGACAATAGGCAAAGGTGCTAACTTTGTGCCCAACAAGGTATTAAAGAGGAGTGCATTAGCTTGTTATTACCAAAGCAAATCCTTGGGAATTGCTATTACAAATATATTCCTATACCACAGATTTGGACAAAGTACTGTGTGGTTAGTGATCTTTGCCTGGTGGATCTTGTGCAATCTACAGCTGTTGACTTATCCAAAAGTTCAGATAAGAGATGTAGAGAGGCCTCCATATGAGAGGCGGATCATAACTCATTTGAAAAGCACGGTCCTCCTGCCACCAGCTGTTCATCAATAGCATTGCATCAGAGGTCCCTAACAGGAGGCTCAGGATCTCAACAGATAAATTGAAGATACTGCTTTAACATTGACTCCAAGTGTGATTGGAAGATAGAGATGAATGAAAGTCATAACAGTAGCTGGAGGAACTATGCTGGGGGAAAGGTTTAGCTGTGCATTCTGTAATACTGATGGTGGAAATTTATTATGTCTCTTTTAACTCTATCCTTTCTCTTTCAGGTCCTAAAGTGCGGCAGCGAAAGGACAAGTCACAGAATTTGAATTCTTAAATATAAATACATACAATTTTGACCACAGAGAGTTTATTATTATTATTATTATTATTATTATTATTATTATTATTATTATTATTATTATTATTTGTGTGTGTGTGTGTGTGCTTCTTTCATCCTTTGTCTTCAACAAGCATTGTAAGTTAATGATATTTCATTTCATTTTCTGACAGCATAAGGGTGTGACACAGTATGCTTAATCAATCATTTATTTTTTGTAAAATTCAAAGGTTCATATGTTTGGATTATTGGATCTTAACATAACCTGGTTTATGGCTAAGGCATAAAATATGCTGTTTCCTTTTGGAAAGCTAGAGAATAATTAAATAAGATTTAGAAGATATTGTCTCCTTTTTAATGACATATCTGAATCAATCTTCTACTTTCTCCTGAGATCACAAGGCTCCAATCTTTTCCTGGTTTAAGAGGGTCTGGGAGAGAAAAAGGAGGAGATATGGCTGTTCCTGTGAACATGAGTTCACGTGAGTGAGGGAGCAAGGGAGCAATGGAAAGAGAGAGGGAGAGAGATTTAATGAAAAATTTGGATTACAACACTGTTTCTCAATAATAAGTCCAGCCCTCAAAGCAAATTGCATTTCTTTTCCAACACTGAAAAGCTTAGCTTTAGATCTGACACTTTAAAATATGCCCACACGGCTGTGCCACATCCAAGCTGCCAGTTTTTGAAACAGCTTCAAAGCCAAAGCAGGGCATGAGATTTAAAAAGAGCAGTCTAATTTCTGAGCAGAAGCTCAATAAAGCATGTAGACAAAATCCTGGAAGTGGAAATGGGCTACAGCTTAAGTAAATATACTCTATCCCTTGCCATCCATCCCCTCTTACACACACTCTTCACAGTAAATATTACTTATAATTTCCTGTGTCTACTTATAATTTCCTGTGTCAGCCAAGCAAGAGGGAAATCTGTATGTTATATCAGAAAATACAAATAATTTATTTTTGGAATTACAGAAGGGGGAAATAACTATTTATTTCAGCATTTAAAAACATACTGTGAGTTACTAAATTTAATTATTCCTATTTTGCTGCTGAAAAATATAAAGCCCCAAATGAAGACTTGAAAATAAAAAGATCTAAGTGCTTATCCCGCAAAGGGACTTGGTAATGGTCAGTGAAATGACTAAGCTCTTGTCATATATATATCTAAGTAAGTCATTTATGGTGCTGAGCTTAGGTGCTGATTTTGCGAGGGAACTAAAACTTTTCTGAGAGCTCCACTGGTATTCATAGCATCGAATACGACCAACATCTGCCAAAGCAAAAAAAAAAATTTTAAAAAGTCTTTCTCTTAGACAGAAACATTTACTTCTCAGTGTTACTCCTGGAAATTTGATAACTTCTGTTTAAAGATCATGTTTCAGAATCTGAGCAAAGGTCATTTTTTACTCCTGAACATACAAATATGGCTGAAGAGCTTCTGAAACCCATACATGCTACACAAAAGTTCTGGACTTTTCAGTTTCATTTAGGGTTAAGCAGATACATGCAATCCAAAGCAATTCTGTGTATTGTTTCCAGATTCCTTTTGTGAAGCGTCTTCCATGAGACTCCAGTACAGATACTAAATGTGAGGAAGTTGTAATCCAAATCTTCTGGAAGATGATAATATGTAGTCTGAAACAACATTACCAATCTTTAAGTTTTGCATTAACAGTATCTCAGACAATGTTGAAGTTATAAAGAAAATGTCCTGCATTTCATCTAGACCTGATGATTTTACATTTTAACTGTGAATATCTCACTAAGATCTGATAACTGGACTGTTTGTTCATACTTTTCTTCTTCACTATTATTTGCTGTTACTAATTATATTGGCCCAGTTGGTGAATGCTAGTTATCATGAGATTAAAATGACCAGTCACAGAATATAAGCCCATTTAACAAACTCATTTAGTAAGTATTCTGAATGTAGGAAGGTACTCAAGAGGAATATCTGTTACATATTGGAGCTAATAAAAATAATTGTTGATGAAAAAACAAAGGGATTAAATTTGTGTAAATAAGGTTAATATCTAAGAGTAGTTAGCTTTGCTTAATAACATCATATTTGTATTTTAGGAATAGATATTGTGGTACATTCTCATTGACAACAACAACATACTACATTTTCAGGTTTCTAATGTATATCACCCATTTTAGAAATGAATCACACGTGAGTGACCTGCCTGACATCATCTATTGCACACTCATCCACATGCAATCCAATCAACAGAACTCTGACACTGAAAGTGAAAAGTGGATTTCTTTTTTCCCCAACTGAAATCAACAGTATGAAACTGAGAGGCGAGGTGCAACAGATCAGAATTTGCCTTGAGTAGCCATTAATCTGGGGGAATTCCTACGGTATTTTTACATAAAGGTTATCTAGAGGGGTTTTAGATTCATCTAATCTTACTCCAGGTATATAAAAAATTTGATGTCTAAGTCTGAGCTTGTTTATTTTGAAAAGTGGTCTATAAGCAGCGGATCCAGAGGCATGACCATGGGCCTACTGTAGGCCCCTACCTTAGGATAAGAAGGATGATGTTTAGATGTTGCCAGTTTTCTTATATTGATATCAAGAATCTTATTGTGACCACCTCACATCTAAACTCAGCTGGTTAGGCTGAAACAGCTAAATCTCATCATTAATTACACCTTGAAAGGAGGCTGAGAACTTTGAACTTTGAGTTGCAAAATAGATTTTGTGAAAATATAGAAAAAGTCATTTTAGTCTGCGGTTTTATTTATTTATTTGCATAATTTATTTGTGTCCCCTCCCACCCCCCCCACCCCATCCCTCCCCACCATTTTAGAGCCCAGTTAGGCAATGGGCCTAAAGTGATCCAATGGGAAAATTAGAGTTGGATTAATCCCAAAATATTACCATGTTCCTCTTTATCTCATAGTCATACACTGAACTAAATATTGAATTTGGTTCCACTGTTGAGCATGCCTTTCCTAACTGTGGTGTAATGACCACACGGACACCAGGGTTCTTTTAAGATCAGTAACTGCTGCTACTTTACTGATGACATAACTTCATTATATATCTGTTGCCTCCACATATTGAGGACAGGCTCCCTTCTTATATCATTCCACCACAGCAGTACTTTCCCACTAACTATTCATTTGTCAACAACTTTGTCTGGCAACTGTAAACACCCAGCAACCCCCATGTCCCAATGGCCGGAGAACAAGCAACCACAGATGGCAAGGCATCTCCTGAATCACCCTTCTTTGTTCTAAACTCTTTAGTTTAGAGCCACAACTATATCAGCCCCAGTATCTTCATTAGGTTCATTTGCATTCTATTTATTTCAACTTGTTCAAGAATACAGATTCACAGAGTGACTTTTTGTTTTGTTTTGTTTTGTTTTGTTTTGCTTTTTGGCTAGAAAAAATTGTGTTTAGCAGGTTGATGTTCTGTAATGGATGAAATTCCTGATTTTGGGTTACAAAAAAAAGTGTAAACAGCTTCACAGTGTGCCATTCTAAGTTACAGCTGCAGAGGCATCTTTACTTTTAGTCCATTCTTACAGTAGTGAGATGCTTCTAAATAGGTAGTGCTACATAACTGCAGGCAGGTACTGTAATTCCAGAAGAAGTTAAGAGCTGCAAATAAGAACAAAGAAGAAATTACTCTTGAATCTTTGTGATCTTTTCACACACTGAAAATCAAGAAACTGGTTGAAAATTGGCTTAAAAAGCATCAGAAAGAGGAGAGGAAAAAAGACCATCTGCAATGGTAATAAATGCATTGCATTTTTCACTAAAAAATCTCTAAACACTTCACAGATATGAATTACTTAGTCCTAAGGCACATCTCTCTGGTTCATGACTCTTACTGGATGTCAGCAAGTTGATGCACAGGAGGCTGGGTGACTTGGTGGAAATGTACATATAGCAGTGCTGAGAAGGCCAAAATAGAAATTTCTGAGTGCCCTATTCAGACTCCTAAAATGTATTGCTTTACATTAAATATTCACATATGTTTCTCTCTCTCTCTCTCTCTCTCTCTTTTTTTTTTTTTTTTTTTTAACAGAGCAATACTAATGGGGTGAAATAGGCCACAGAGCAGACTAGAAACCTTGCTCAGGAACGCACAGGTACTTAAAATGGACTGACTATCTTGCCAAATTGGATTGGAAAAACAACCTCAAATCCAAACTGAGATTTTCCCCTCTCACTTCTTGCATTATCTCAATTGGTTTATTTTCTGTGTAATGGCAATGTATTGTGCTAACTTAGATTCGGTGCTGCACAGATTCAGACTAGAAAGAAACCATACTTCATCACCATTGTCTTGTTCTTGTTCTTGTTCTTGTTCTTGTTCTTGTTCTCTTTCTCCCTTTCTCCCTTTCTTTCTTGCTTGCTTGCTTGCTTGTTTTCTGGCTTGCTTGCTTTCTTGCTCTCTTGCTCTCTTGCTCTCTTTCCCCTCTCTCTCTCTCTCTCTCTCTTACTTTCTCTCTTTCTCTCTCTCTCTCTTACTTTCTCTCTCTCTCTTCCTCTCTCTCTTCCTTCCTTCCTTTCTTCTTCAGGAAGAGTAATTAACTGATGTTTTGGAAGATTCATTTATGCTAGAAATATTTAAGTCAAAATATTCTAAGAGGTATATTCTAATTCATGGAGAATTAATTCAGGTAAGCCTATGACTTCTGTTATGAGGGAGGTCAGATGAGATATTTACAATAGTCCCTTCTGGCTTTCTAATCTATGAAGCTATGAAGCTATATGAACCTCTTTCAAGAAATAAAGATGATGGTAACTGTCTATAAATACTTGATAACATGAAATTGCTGGAGGAACTATTTAAGGTGGTTAATGATGGTATTATAGGGAATAATGTCCTCAAACTGAAAAGACCAAGGTAGAATATTTAAGAAAGACAGTATTTTCTAGAAGTGAGGTCATTGCACAGTGGAGTAATTTGCAAAATTGAGCTCTATAAAAAGAGCTGTGCAAGAAGAGAGTGAATAAAGCATGTGATTAGTCTGTGAAACAAGCCGATTCTAAGGCTGGATAATTCAAAACTAAGTAGTCCAGCCCCATATTTTATTTGCTCATTTCACAAAACAGGTGTAGGTTTGTGTATGTTTTTTGTTTGTTTGCTTGTTTTTTGGGGTGGTGGTTTTGTTTTGTTTTTCTGTTTGCTTGTTTGTTTGTTTTGAAGGGTGGTTGTGGTGGCGTTGAGAATTGGTTAGAAAATGGCCAGCCAATCCATTCTCATCTGAACAGGAAACATCAGAAAGTAATTACTCCATTTGGCTTACAACAGGTCCTAGCTGGGACATAGGTAGTCCTTGTAAAAGAGAAAGGTTTCCCCTCGTGACTTTGTTGCCTTGTTCCTTTAAAATGAACATGTTTCACTTGGAGATAGATACTTAACAAGATGTAAGCATACATCCTTCCCATCCTTCCATCTCAGTGCAAACTGACTCAAAAAGCCGATTTATATATATATATATATATATATATTTATGCAGAGGTGGTTTGTCAGGGCTTTGCACATATTCTGTGTCTAAAGGAGCCTAATTACTGGCCTCCGCAGAGACAAGGGAGGTGGAGAAAGAAGACAAGGTCTGCATTAATTGCACAGCTATCTGTTGTTCCAGGGGCTATTCAAGCATATAATAACTTAAGTAGAGTTTCAGTGAGTTGGAAACTCTTGCTTTTTGTAATGTTTTGGCAAGCTGATTTCTTATTATAGCACAGTTGGCATTTCTTTTTAAAGTCCTGACAGAAAGCTGTAGGTGGCCACATAGTTTTTGTCCTGCTAGAAATATATTTGCAACATCCCATTATTCAGGCAAGAAGTCGCCTGGCACAACTGGATTTTACTCTGTTGAAGTTCTTGATAGAGATCATATCAGACACCACAGTTCAGATGTGAATCTATCTGTGAATTACCCTAAAGAATAGGGATAGATAGTGATAGCTTTCGTCTATTAATTAGGGATGGTGGCAGATGTAAAGTTCAGCTTAGTATCCATATTTAGATTCTTCTAAGTCTGCTACATCTCATATTCTTTATTAACAAAATTTACCATGCCCTCAAAATTAACCTTCAGTAAATTCAGTGGCATTAGACAGAGTTATGCACCTTATTTATTCCTTCTGAATGCCTATCAAAGAAAACTTTTCCCAAATTACCCAAAGACTTGTATTAGTGTGTATCTATGTTTCTGTTTTACAAACATCTTTAGTGTTAAATTCTCTGTTACTTCTAAAGCTTGAAAATTCCTAGAAATTGGTGTGATAAAGCAGACAACTTTATCCAAGTATATATGATGTATAGTGAAGATTCTATTCTAAGGTGATATTAAATTAGATAAGAAGAGTGCCTTTGAAGATAATAATGCCTAAGGATTTTGGAATGGTGGAGTATTTTGTTACTTAAAGTGTGTTTTGTTGGTAAGAATACACAAAAGAAAATATATAAAAAGACCAATATAGGAAAATTACTTAAACTTGAATGGAGGCTATCGGGTTTTAAATACTTATCGGGTTTTAAAAACTTAGTCCATTTCAAAGTCTGTATCAAGACACACACTTTTTTAGATCTTGAGGCCAAAAAATCAATTAGATTTTGGCCGTTTTGACTCCATCTCTTTCAGCACTAAGTAGAAAAGGTCATCTCCTATTTTAGATGTGTTGGAGCTCTCTTGTGCAAGTCATCCTCTTCCTTTCTAGTGTGCCAGAACACTATGTGACAAATTAGATAAGTGTTTAGGTTCTTTGTTTTTTTTTTTTTTTTTTTGTAGATGTCATCAAGCAACCCATATACTAAGGGAGCTACAGTACAGGGATACTATCTTGCACTGTAGATATCTACTCTCTGTGGAAAGGAAAGATTAGAGGTTAAGGTATAACTAGTCTTAAGACTAGATTTGTATGTTTTGTTCTGGTTTAGTCGCTGATATCTTCCATTCACAGTCAAACATACAAAGCAAAAAATCACTGACATTTGCTGTTAACAGCATGGGATGAATCCCATCACAGAGTTTTCATAGCAGTTAAATACACAAAATGATATATCTAGGTTTTAAAACTAATTAATTGATTATAATTTACATCTTATTAGTAAAGGGGAAAATGTATCTATTATCAAATATAAAATTAAATGGTCATTAAGCTAATTAGGTAGTTTGTTGTTCTCATTGCGTTTATTGTTTCAGTTGTATCTGTGCAAATTAGCAAAGATCTTAATTTGTGCAGAAATCAATATATTCTTTTTATTTGTTGTTGCTTTCATAATCACAGAATCACAGAATTGTAGGGGTTGGAAGGGACCTCAAAAGATCATC